>NW_007578533.1:185046-196803 GCF_000690725.1 Stegastes partitus | reverse complement strand
AAATCTCACTACGGACACACAGATTGAGATACAGACACACAACTATCCACATTTACAGATAGTTTTGCTACTTCCCAGCATCCCACGTCGCTCTATATCCTGTTCCCATGAGAATCGCATACTGTTCACACATGAAACCTATAGTTTCTTGTGTTCGCGAGAAACTTGCCGTCTTTTTTTTTTTCTTCAGCATGTCCCTTTAGGGCCTCCGTAGGGATCAGATGTTTACAGTTATGTAATATTCAGCCTTGATGAGGCTCAGAATTCAACTGTGAAGGATGTAATTTACCGTTAGATTGTGATCAATCCTGTCTTTATGTCATGTTTATAATTAGAATTATTTATGTGTTATGTTGCGCTTTGGAGACGCTGATCTGGATTCTGCTGCTGTTTGATGCTGCAGGTGTTCACTACATTCAGAGGAAATACTCCTACAAACACCGACAAACTAAACTTCAGCTCCTGTCCGTTTGCTTTTGCGCTGTCTGTGACGTTTTTGCAGTTATGTCATGGTGCTTTCACTTGCACTCAGACACCAGAGTTGCATTCATCAGAGTGTCAGTGAATGAGTGCGACCAGTGAGACTTGAGCGTTTTCCTTCCGACCCCACCTGAAGGCAGCTTTGTAAGCCGAGTGCACAATATGTCAGATCAGGAATGTATTTATCACTTTCCTAAATTAAGCTCCATCTCTAGTTGTCATATCAAGTTTTCACATCGAAGGAGGCAGCGAGAGAAGAGAAGTGCTTATCAGGCCAGTTGTGGTCGGCTGTTCTAGTTTTATTGCTACAGTTTTTTTTGTTTTTTTTTACAATCTGTTCATGTTCCTTTCCTCTTTATTTATTTATTTTTCAAGTTTCCGTTGCAGAACCTGCTTTTCTTCATCTTTATCCCTTTTTTTTTTCCTGTTATTTATAAATTTGTGGTCTAAAATGCAGAACTCGAGCATTAAGACCTGAGGCTTGAAAAACTCTTTTATAATTTATGCTCGCTTCCCATCCCTCACTTACTGTCTTTCTCTACATGTGTGGGTTCTTTTTCCCTCCTACTTGTGTGCAATCATGGAAATTGTGGCGTTTTAGATGCTTCCTCTTCACACTCATAGGTGCTGACTGTCTCTGTGACACTCAGTGAGATTGGCAGAACGAGATGAGGAAACGAAAGTGGCCCGACCATTAGCTTATTGGACGGCACGGTCAACGCGACTGTGTGGGCAGAAGAGCGCGTTTGTGTTCTTTGACTCTGCCAAGTAGTGGCGATTTTGTCCTTAATCAGCGAGTTGCAAACCCGTCCTAACAGGTCTATTCATACGGAAACTTCAAATGCGGCGCTATGCAAATCTGCAAATACAGTTCGCTCCAACCCACATGCATCACGTAATTCATTCTGACAGCGTTTTGCGAGCTGTTTGTCACATTAAGGCGCACAAAGCCGATTGAAAATGTTTAGCTCGACGCTCGTCTGCTTGTACTCGACTGTTTGCACTCATTGCTGTATTTTGTGTTTCAAAGCCTGCTCACCTTGAATTCTCATTTCTGCTAAAAACGAAAAGGTTGAGATTGGAAGTGGAAAACACGGGGCACGACGCTGTGACGCCGTTACAGATCGCCCTGTAAGAACAGTCGCTTCGCTTTGCTCTCCGTCCCGAGAAAACGCACTGGAACAAGATAATAAACCTCACGTAGTAAGTTGCTCTGCATAAAGCTGTCAGCCATCTGTCTGAAAGGAAAAAAGGAAAAGAAAGAGAAATTTCTCGTCTTGTTTTGGCAGCCGAGGAGCTGCGAAGGATACAAAGCAGACAGACACTGACAAACAGGCAGACAGACAGACACAAAGGCAACGCAAACAGGCAAACAGACGGACTGACAGAGAAGAAATAGACAGATGTCGGCTGTGACAGTACAAGGAAAGGAGAAGGATTTATTTGTTGTGTTGCTCTGCGCACATGCATAACGCAGTCGGTTAGAGTTACAGTTACAAGGTCTTATCAGTCACATGCAATGACAGGGAGCTGATCACAAACAGCGCGGAAGTGAGCAACTTAAAACAACACGTCAGCATCTCTCGCTTCCACTTCAATCTCCACGTTGGTGCCGAGCCTCTTTATTTCACTATTTTTAACACACACAGACACATATTCTCTATCAATATCTCATCTATTTAAAGGTCAGGAGTTTAGTTTCTCTCCAAAGCTTCTGATTTGTTTGTTTTTCTCGAGTGCCCTCCTCGCACTTTTCAATCTGCTTTCTCGGTTTGTCCCCCCCCCTCCGACATCCTCGCCGTCCCATCCTCCCGTGGCCTCGTCTCCCTGCGACTATACATCAATGAGAGGTTGCTGATGTTTAATAAAACCAGTGGCCTGTGCAGGTCACACACTCTGCCTCTTTTCTTTTGTTTTTCTGCCTGTCTGTCTGGTATCGTCTTGGTTTCTCCTCCTTTTTTCTAATCTCTTGTTGTCACTCTTTTTTGTTTTTCCTACCTTCCGCCCGTCTCTCCTCTTGTTCCCTCTCCTCCATCCCTTTCTCTGTTTCCCCCCCACTTCTGTTTCCACTGCATTTCCATGTTTCTCTTACTCTCTCCTCCTCATTTCCTTTTGTGCGAGCGTCTCTCTGTCTCTCCCTGCCGAGTGTATTTCCGCTCCTCTCTGGAGGAATGAAACTTTTTGAAGTTCTACCAGAGGAGAAGCGCCTTCAGCCCTAATACACTTCATCCTGGTTACTGACGCTTACAGCATGGCCTACTATTGTCTGCCACGGCGCTCTGTCAACTTTAACAGGGAATTAAACATGAGGCAGCAGCTCTGCCCAACACACACTCTCAGTCTCAGAACTGTGACCCAGAACTGGTTCTGACTGGGACCAGTTCACTAATGATAACAACCGGGGATTCTTGGAGAGTCATGTTTATTGATACGACCCCCCTTTGGTTTCCTGAGATGCTGCGTTACTGCCGGCCAGAGTCAAATCGTGCTTTAACACCCAAACGTCTGCTTTAGATCATTAATGAAGACGTGTCTGGTGATTAATGTTATCTGCAGTTATTTTGGTTGCGATAATGATGTTTGTTTTGAGACACTTTTTTCTAATTTGCTGCAACTTGCTCTTAAATCTTTTATTACATCAGCTTTCACATCACTGGCAGCCCCCAACAAAGGACCACATGTGAAAGTGAGCTTTCAGCTGCGTTTTAGGTTCTGCCTCAAATGACCGCTTTTTTTGTATCGATGAATCTTTTGAGTATTTTACAGATTATTTCGTTTATCTAAGAGATTCATTTTACTCCAGAAAAGCAAAATTATGTAAGTAATTTGATGAACTGTACAATGCAGCACAATATGTAAACAATGATTTATACGTTACAGCGCAAAATAGGGTTAAATAAATACAAAGACGGCTTATTGTTTCAGTCAGTAGTGCAACTCCAAACTCTGCATATTTAGCAAAGTGCAACAAGAACACGGTGGATATTTTACGAGCATGAAGCAGCTAAAGCAACTGTGTAATTATTACCTGACTTCGGAAGCAGTGACAAAATCGATGACAATGAAGACAAACAGCACAGTTGTTGTATTTGACTCATGTGTGGTGAGTTTGTCAGATAATGTTGCAGTGATTAAATCAGGATTTTAGTCGTGCAGACCGACAAATCGGAAGTGACTGCTTGTGCACATTTATTCCTCAGAGTCACATTAAGTCCCTATTTTATACTCATTCTGTTGTCTGACAAGCCAAATGAAAAAAAAAAACAAATTAATTTGAACAGGCTTATTGGAAATTTAAGTGTATTTAAATAAAGTATGTGTGAGCACAGAGAGCAGGAGAGAAGCAAACAGATGTAAAGTGTCTCAGTGTTTCTCTCCAGGTGTTTGTGCATTGTGCTGGTGTTGCTGTGTTATGCCATTGAAACCCAACACAGAGCACATATCACCTTTTTTCTGTCATAATATGAAGTACTCCCATTCTGTCAAAGCTTTAAGTCTTTGAAAACTTTTACACTGACTGAAGTCGGACTTTGCTTCAACCACCATGTTCTAAAACTGGAGTCAGCCAATGGCTAGAACCCAAAACGACTGACGCCCTGATGCAGTAGTCATGCAGTAATACTGGAAAAGAAAACATTTAAACATTTATCAAATAAAAAATACAATATTGGTGATGATATGATTTCAGTTGCTCAGTCTTCAAACATGCCTACAAAGTGTGGCAACTTCACTATGTTTGATCTGATATATAAATGTATTCAGAACATCCATCCATCATCTATACTCCGCTTAATCCTCACCAGGGTCATGGGGGGCTGGAGTCTATCCCAGCTGACTCAGGGTGAAGGCAGGGGACACCCTGGACAGGTCACCAGTCTATCACAGGGCTACACTTAGAGACAGACAACCAAGCACACTCACATTCACACCTACAGACAATTTAGAATCACCAATTAACCTCAACATGTTTTTGGACTTTGTGGGAGGAAGCTGGAGAACCCGGAGAGAACCCACACTGCACGGGGAGAACATTTTAAATGGAAAACAAATTAAAATTTGATATAAAACATTTTTTGCTGCACTTTTGGTTTAGTGACCAGTTATTTCAAGTCTGTTGTTTAGGGTGGACGCTACACTAGCGCTTAAAAGTGCAGCTATGCTCGATACAATACAATTTTGATGTGAAAATACTCTTAGTAACGGTTGTCTAATGTGACAGTCGTGCAAGATGGTAAGAAAATGGTAGAATTTGATAAATGTAGCACGTTGAGCTCATGTAAAACTAGATATTGTTGCACCAACCCACCAGAACAAATTCCATGTGTTTTGTAAACTATACCTGAAAATAAACCTGATTCTGTTTCGGATTCTGTAGATTCCAGTGTAAACATGCTTTTTCTGGCTTCGTCAGTAACCAGAGACTTACTGTGATCCTGGTTTGTTGACTTGTGACGCTCATATGAAAGCTTGTGCGGCGTTTACAATCTGGTGGATTGTATCAGCAGTGTAGTGATTTTAACCTTTGTGTAAACAGTGCAACAATTCAGTTGTACAATAGTGTCTTAATCCAGATAGGCAGCATACGGACAAGCGAAATCACTTTGAAATATGCCTCATAATGAGATTTATCACACATGTTTGTGTTGAAGTTTAAATGCTCCAGAATTGACAGCAGCTTTTATGAGAACAAATGTCAGTGTTTCCAGCAACTGAACATATTAATGAGTGTTAAACATAAATTGTACCTCCTTAAATTCCTTAAATGTAGAAGTCGGACTATACACAATATGTGGGACACCTTAACTTTATCAACATTACCAGGACATTACTTTATAATGACTTGCAGCCCTAT
This sequence comes from Stegastes partitus, assembly GCF_000690725.1. Taxonomy (NCBI): domain Eukaryota; kingdom Metazoa; phylum Chordata; class Actinopteri; family Pomacentridae; genus Stegastes; species Stegastes partitus. The sequence continues at coordinate 191,471 of NW_007578533.1, read as the reverse complement.
TTTCAGCCCCTCAATTTTCTCCAGCTTAATAATTCTAATGTACTGTAATAGTCTGACTTGTCTGCTTCTCTTTATCTCCGCTTCCCTCTTTGTGATTGGTCTGCATTTAATAAGAATAATCAGTTATCTGGGGTCACATTGTTTAGCGGAAGCAAACGGCAGTAAGAGTAATATTCATTTCTTGAGCGAAGCTTTCATTCAGGGACTCATCTCAGCATGGAGGCAGACAACAGAGGCTGCTTGTAGACATATCATAAAAGGTTTAGAGAGCAAGAGTTAGCAAAAAGTCTGCTGTCGATGTACTTCTTTGCACATCGTGGCGTTAGTTCAAGGGTGCTTTGCTTGTCTGACCACAAATAACTGGCAATATAATCTGGTAATAAAGGGAGCTGTCTGTTTTTAATAAAATAACACAGTTTTGATTTCTGCTGCAAGGTCAGCTGTGAGCAGTGGTGCGCATACCTGTCTTTGTTTTTCTACTCATCGTTGTCAAAAATCAATCTGGCTTTGTGTCGGCTTGTGATAACAGGCTACTGAGCTCCTTTGAGACCAGGTCATTGCCTGAAACAAGTCTGTTTTGGATTCGCCGTCATTGCTTTGACAGATTCCGATTATGAAAAGGAAAAGTTCAACTCTTGAGGGAGTTTCACAGTTTGAGTCACCAGGTTTGAACAGAATCTATGCCGAGTGGTCACGTATTTAACAGAGGGAAAGGCCTTCACCCTGCAGCAGCATTCCTGTAGCACTAAAGTTGTTTTTTTGTTGTTTTTTTTTGAAACTGAAACTGCTTTGCGTTTATCATAACAGTAATGCTACATTTCCCTCTATGCTTGTTGCTGATGGTTTGCAATATGTTCAAGTTCAGAAGTGCAGCATTATTGCGACTGTGTGGTTGCTATTTTATCATTTTTGTGTGTTTATTTAGACATGCAGCGCCTACAAAAAGCATTCACCCGTTATGAACGTTTTCTTACATTTCACTTTTGAATTGTGGTCAATTTAACTGTGCCTGTTTGACAAGAGTTTGCGAATTTTCACGTCTAAGTGAAAACAGATTTCTACTAAGTATTATTAATTTATTAAAAATCTAAAACTTCCAATAAGTACATTAGTCGTCAGTGGTTGGTAGATGCACCTTTGGCCACAATTGCAGCATTGAACCTGTGCAGATATGTTTAAATCAGCCTTGCACATCTGGACACTGCAATGTTACAGCATTCTTCTTTGCAAAACTGCTTAAGATAAGATAAGATAAGATAAGATACGATAATCCTTTGTTTCTCCCCACACCAGGGGATTGCATGGGGATTGTCAGTAAATAGCCGTTTTCAAGTTCAACTACAAATTCTTCATTGGCTAGATGTCTGGGCTGCGACCTGACCCCTCCATAACATTCACCTCGTTGTGTTTAAACCATTTCTGTGAATCTTTGCTTGTCTGCTTCATGTCATGGTCCATTTGTCCACTACTGCTGTATCACCACATAATGATGTTGCCACCACCGTGCCTTACGGGGGGAATGGTGCATTTGTGATGGTTCACAGTGTTTGCTGTCTGCCAAAATGTGACATCTAGACTGATCTTTGCCACTATTCCATAAAGCTCTGACTGGTGAAGAACAGGCAACAGTTAGTCTCTCATATCTAAGCTGCTGAAGCTTGTTTCTCCGTCAGAGGCATCATAGGTGTCTTATACCCCTTTTCCACCAAACCGGTTCCAGTGCTAGTTCTGTGCTAGTGCCTGACTTAGCACCAGCTCTTTGTGTTTCCATCACCTAAGCACCGGCTCCAGGCTGTCAAAACTGGTGCTTTTGAGGCACCAACTCTTTGCTGGGCCAGAGCTAAGCACTGAGTACAGCAGGGGCTGGGGGCGGAGTGACCACCGAGGCCGATGAAATGGACTCACAAGCGGTGATTTGTCTCGTTTGTCACCAGGCCTTCCCTGTCCGATCACAGATGTATTGAAATGAGTCCCAGGACAAACAGAAGTTTTGCACAAACTGTTGCACCCTGAAAGCCGGTACAATTGTGTCCCACCAGCGGCACCACAGTGGTGGAAACCAGGACTTTTATAACTTCGGTGTAATGCGGTATTTACGTTTAGAAATGCGGTCTTCTCATGAAAAACGGAGCACACCTACATGCGCTGTTTATTCTGCTAAAAGAAATCTGACACTAGAACACCCTAGTTTACTCTTTTTAAAAGTCATTTTTGGTCTCACACCGGTCTGAGCAGCGCAACCACCAACAGGAGTTACCGCGGCCTGCTATGTGGGGCGTTCAGGGAACATTGTAAATTGTTCGTGTCTGTCGATGAGAAAATGTTCAGCAAGTTGTACGTTTTGCTTATGACAAGATGGGAAATGTGAACAGATGAGAAAGTTGGTCACACCGGTAAAAAAAGTCAGTCTGGAGTCTTATGTGGACTTCCATGTGGCGCGAGTGTTGTTCGGTAAACAGCTCCGTATGCAGTGACGTATGTCGAGGCTCCAGCTTGGCTCATTGCTGATGGAAAAGCAACCGGTTCTTAGATTGGAACCAACACAGCACTGGCCCTAGTACCAGGATGGAACTAGCACCTGGTTCTTCTTGGTGGAAAACGGGTATTAGTGGCCTCCCTCACTAGTCTCTTCCGTTTACGGTCATTCTTCTAAAGGATGGAATATTCAGTGACTCAGATGCTTTCTTGTATCCATCCTGTTAGTTATACTGATTAAAAACCTTTCAACAGAGTTGCTTGAAGTACTCCTTTGTCCTCATGATGCTGTTATATCCAGGAATACTGAGTCACCAGTAATTGGACCTTCGAGATAGAGGTGTCTTTATACTACTATTACTTGAGACACTTAGATGACTATTGCCTGACTTCTAGCACCTTGAATTAGAAAAGTCCCTTTGAACAGGGTGAATATTCATACAATCACTTGTTAGGAATTTAAATATCAATGACAGTAAAATAATAGTAAAGTTAGAATCTCTCTCATTGTGATTTTGCAGGTAGAGTAAAATCAAAATCTGAACACAAAGTTATTGCATAAGTGACACATTTTAATAATCAGACTGACTTGTAAGGTGAGGTTCACCCCGGAGGCTTTTCATTGTGAGGGAAGATTAAGATTTTAGATTTAGTTCTATTAAAACAAAGTTGTAGTCGGCTATGATTTTATTACCTTTGAAATTTGTTCACTTAAGCATATCTCTTGCCTACGTAGTATATCGATTTTCAATGTATGCATATATTTTGAAAGACCTCGTTTTTAAGGACGCCTTACCCCAGTTAACATTATATTTATATTCCTGGCGTTGCGACATTGCTACTCACATAATATAGTTAGTTTAAAGTTTGACAGACTGTAACTGCTTTTGGTGCGTCTAATGTAATTTTAAATACACTGACAAGCCAGCACAAATGCCCGTGGCGCAAACTCAGCCTCATGTGTCCATCAGTTTCTTGCCAATATCACAATATGACTACCAAGGGTTCTGCACAGAGATTAGTTGCCTGGGGACACAGACTTATTAAAAAAAAAAAAACTACTAGAATTATTTATAAAACTCATCAACAGGACTCGGAGTTTTGAATTCATAAACATTTAGGGTCCCTGGTGATTCATAAAAATCCGCACCACCGAAAAAAAAAATCCCATCTGCTTCCCAGTTGAGACGGAGTATCTCTGCAATGTCAGCAGTGTTATCAGTTCCCCCCGCAGGCTTCCTCTGACACCCTGTTACATCTTGATTACTGTCCACCACATGCACTTGCACACCGTTATGAATAGACGGGGAGTTTAATACGTTAGACCCAGTTAAGAGGCGCGGCGGCATTGTGAGTCTAAAGAGTGTCCTTCCAGTGAAGCCTCTCCTGGTTCAAGTCCCCATGACTGTTGGATTTCACCTCTGGGGTTTGGTAGAATATCACAATTACATTTTCATTATCAGCCAGCTTCATCTCCATTCAGAGGGTAGGGCAATAGTAATCTGACTCTGTCACAGTAATCTCTGCCACGGGAGCTTCATAAATCAGTCCTAATTAAACAGGCGGCAGATTTTCCGTGACGGGAAGCAGTTAATGTTGTCCTGACTGTGTAAGCCTTGCTGAGTTCGGTCTCTGTTAAAGTCCTACTAAGGATAATCTTTTGTTTAGGGTAAAGAATATTCTCAGCATTACCATGGAAATGAGCTAATGAAGACTGGAACGAAAAGGTCTGAGGAGGTTAAGGTGTCTGCATACCATGGCGCGGTATCTTGAATCATTTAGATAATTGAATTTCTGTTGGATATTATGAGATGTAACTGTCTCAACAAGGACAGATGTATTCTTGAGGCCTCCTTTCAGTCTGACAAATGGCCATCCGCTGCAGAAGTAGCAAGCAAGTAAATTGAATATTCACAATTTGAACAAAGTTAAATAATTATGTGTGAGTGCAGAAATCACTACAGCTGCCATGAATAAACTATAAGCACAGCAGATCAGTTTTCTCCATTTAGTTTTGTCCGTAGCCATAAAACTTCTTCTGAAAATCACTTTTTGAACTTTATTGGACAGCCTCTTTTGGTCAGACCGTGACATTTAGCCTGCAAATGTCTGGGACAAAGGTTCTCAAACTTATTACTCAGAGGTCCACAACTGATTTTTATTTAAAGTCAGTGGTTTGGAATGATTGGTGAACATTTATTCAACATACATTCGAGTTTAAGACAGTCAAAACGCATCCCAGTCTAGTGTTTATCTGCAATCATTTGCATCAGTGTGACCCCTGAACTGAAGGAGTAGCATGTAAAACACACATTAACATATCCGTTGAGTATCTGAGAGCGAAAGACGTTTCCTCTTGTACTTCATTTGAACTTCAGATTTGATGTTGCGACTGAGTAAATGGGCAGCATTGATGCTAGATGAGTCTGAGCTCAACTACAAAGCAATGAAAGACTAATTTATAGACATGTACACAGAGGCTCAGACAGTACGCTGTGTTTCTGTAACTTTAACTTCAAAGAAACCTCTTCTCCCTTCAGCTGCATGTTCTCTCTATAACATGTAATTAATCTCATCTTAGGCGACGTGCACGCGGAGAGGCTACGCGCGCACACACACACACACACACACACACGCACACACACACACACACAAAAACAGACACGCACACGTCAGCTTAATGTACTTTTCTCACCCTCTCCTCTGTATAGCATTTCAAATGTGGCAAATTTTCCACTGCGAGATCTGAGATGTTGTTGGCACCGCCGGCGTTTTACATCGCACAAAATATTTCCTTCTCTATCATCATCCACAGGTTTCTATATTTTCCATTGAGTTGGCAATCCCCGTGAAACAATCATTTACTTTGATGCATGAGCACAAAGATTGATCAAACATTTTAGATTGCGGCGGAGTAGCTGTGAGGTGCAGCCACAAAATGAATATTAAATGCCATCTGAGCTTTAGATTGTGAGGGCATCTCACCTCGGGGATGTATGTGCACTGTCAATATGGAAAACATCTTTTCATTCAAAGCTTACGTCTGTGGAGATGGGGAGTGCAGATTTTGTGTAAGGTTAAGTGCGTTCTCTTTTACCTTCATATGAACCTAACTCTAACTAGTTCCCGCTTCTTGAATGTTCACCAAACTCTCCACACTGCTGCTATCTTTCAGCAGCAGATGCCGTTTAGTATGTTCGCGTGTGCTTCTCACAGCGGCGTTCACTGAAAGCCTCTGCACAGGTGACGCCGCTCAAAGAGGCACTACCTGCAATTACTGCACTTCAACTTATTTATTTATTTTTTCTATTTGCGAACAGGTCCAGCCGGGGCCACCAGATGTTTTTGTCCTGCTGCTTTCGCTGTTGCGCGCCGCACCGCTGAATATGAGGTTAATGATTGTGACTAACCTGCGTTCATGTGTTCCTGTCTCCCTCTCTGCCTGCACAGCTGGATGCTCGGTGAAGCATGGTGGTGAAGATGGTTAGAATGCGCTTAATGGGGCCGCTGTCATGGGGCCGGGTCAAACGGCCGAGTGTAATGGGAACAGGAGTCCTTTATCTGCTGCTGCTATCAACCTGTCTCGGCCAAGACACAGAAGGTAAAGGAAGTCTTTCTTTGTGTTTCCTCTTCCTCTCCACTTTGTCTTCATCTTTTTTTTTTTGACTCTGTCTTGTAATTCAGAGGCGCATCAAGGCTGCTCAGCGGGGATTTAATATCAGAATTGTGCACGTAACTTTTTTTTTTTGACTCGGGGCTTATCTCAGATAGTAAGCTGCAGTATGTTCCAGGATTTTTCTGGCTCATAATTGAACTGTGTGATATCTAAGATGAATAGTAAATTGTCTTACAACATATATTGTTGGAGCCTGTTGAACACTATCATCAGTTTTATGCTATATTATACCGTTTACAGCAGACTTTTCCTTTTTATCCTTTTCACATCCGTT
>NW_007578533.1:161852-184536 GCF_000690725.1 Stegastes partitus | reverse complement strand
ATCGATGAGATTTTAACAGGAAGATGCACAGAGTCAGTTTCTGTGTAGATTCTCTCTCATCTAGGTCATGGTGATTCAGCAGAAGGCATTTTAGTCACATCGGCTCTCGGGCTCAAGGAATGTCAATGTTTGTCCAGCTCTTCGATTCAGATCGAAATATCTCAAGTGCTGGAAATGTTACAGTGCTGTGTATGAGGTGCTAAAAGTAGACCAAGAATAGTTGTTATGATATTTATAGTAATGAAGAGCCAGAGTAGCAGACTAAAAACAAAATCATATTCTGTGTGACCAGCCCTGCTTGGTTTTTGATACGCACTGGTTTTCAAAGCGCTTGGCAGGTAGACAAACGTCTTATAGAAGTTGCCACAGTTTGTCTCTATTCATACAGTCCCAGGCTGACTTGATGAAACTGAGATCAGGACTCTGTGGGGGCCTTCCCATCTGTTCCAGGACTCCCCCCTTTGTCTCTGAAGATAATTCTTTATGGCTCCAGCTGCATGTTTGGGGCCGTTATCATGCTGCACAGTGAATGTGGGACTGATGAGACACCTCCCTGGTGGTATTGCGTGATGGATACGAATCTAAAAGATCCAAACGCTTTACCTCAGTACTGTACCTCTACGTACCGCTGTGCTTGTGTGCAGCCTCACATAGCTGCTGGAATAGCTGGAGACTCTTTGTCTTGTCACTCCGCTCTGGCAAACCAGAGGGACGCGATCTTGACCACCTAATTACAGACAGATTAACGAGACGATGTGGCTCATTTAATGAACGTTATGTCATTTTTTTCTGTTGAAATGAAACTGTAATATGCAGCTAGATCATAATGTATTGGTCATATAAGCCTGCTTACCTAAAGGTGCACTATACCTGCACTTTTCACTTCATCGCTCCTATCACAACGTTTGAGTAATCTGCAGTCCATTTGACAATCGCAATAACTGATGGGAAAAAAAAAAAAACTGTGCCTATAATATTTTAATGTTGAGAAAAGGTCCACGTTCATATATCCCTGAACTGGGGGCAAACTGAGGCAAGGTAAAACAGAAATGAAGTCATCACCGATGGGAGAGCTCAGCATAATACTCTCTTGACTTTCTGCTCGATTTATCAGAATATTAATATTCCATTTAACTCTTAGTCCTTGAGATTTATCCGGTTGGCATTTAGCTGATGGGGTGTAGGGGGGGGATGTAGCCAGAGGTTAACGCCCGCGAGTGTGTCTGCTTCTGCGCAGAGGTAGGAAGGAATCATATTAACGGCCGAGCGTGGCTCTAAGTGGGGACATGCAGGTATTTTTTTTGGTGAATTCAGTGAACTATGCGATTCTAAACAACCCCTTTAATTCACATCTCCTCGGGGCCATCTTTTTCTCCTCGTCACATGCGTTCAGTTACACCTGTAATACCACTGACAGGGTCTCGCAAACAGGATTGCAGACATTACTCTGGTGGATCTGCACATAACAAGAATAGTAGGTTTTAATGAGCCTGGCTTTCCACTTGACAGACAATGTTTTACTCAGTTTTGGTCCCCTCATGACATGAGTGCTGGTGTGTTTTTAATGAGCTCGAGTCCCAGGACCAGCGGTTGATTTCACTTGTTTGGACCCCCGCGTGACAGGGCTACTAGTATGTTTTAATTAGCCTAGCTCCCCTGGTAAGACACTATATTTACTTACTTTTGGTTTCCCGAATGAGAAGACTATCAGTATATTTTTAATGAGCCTCAATCCCAGGGTGAAAGACCGCACGATGTGTCATATCGGGCTTTTGGGCTTAAAGTTTAACAGCTCCAAACCCCCTCCCCCCCTTTTAAAAAAAAATAATTTATTGTTTTTTTTTTTTTTTACGCCTGTTTGTTTTCTTTCCTAGAAACTTGTCATAACTTCAGATTAAGATCGCACTGTTTTAATACTCATTACTGAAATTAATTTGTGCTTAGAGGACAAAAATAGCTTCCCTCAGCCATTGTCATCACGCTCATCCTCAACATTTCTCAGTGTGACAGTGCCGAGTGAAAAACAGCAGGCTGAAATGCAAACCCTGAGCTCTGCCGAATTTCTATACTTGAGTTGACTCTGATTATGAATAAAGCTGAAGCCAGGACTGTGTGTAGGCTGTGCTTCACTGGTTGTTTTAATTGAATGTGACTTATCTGTGAATGTGAACAAGACACAACAGAAGGGATGGAAAGAGTTCTGCTTGACTTGTCATTTATTGAGTGTTATGTGTGTGGATCTCTGTGTTCTGGATGCTCTTTTCTAAAGCTGAAATGCTGGTGAGTGTGTTTATTGTCTACGAGAGTTCCTGTATGACAGCGAGGCTGTCGGCTTGTGTGTATGTGCATGAATATACGCCTGCGGTTCTGTGGCACACAATTTTAAATTAAAAGTGCTGTCACAATGCAAAATTAGTGACTTTTTGTCCTCGCTTTGTCTCCGTCCTGTCGTCTGAGCCTAACTTTCTCAGGCCAGCCAGCTTTCGACAAGATGTCCTAGAAAAAGAGCGTGACTCTATGTAAATGTCAGTGGCGTGACTGTGGCTCTTTCCCGAACCAATTCGCACTCCCTTCACCGCTCTGAATGAACACACACACAGCTGTGCAGTCACGATTGCAGGGAAGATATCGATAAGCAGGTAAATTGTGGGGCACGCTGCCACCAAGCACCATGAAGCATCCATCAATTTACTGTACGTGCTGATAAAAACACACATATTCACTGTCCTCTACATCGACTGTTGTTTTATATTACAGCCAAAGCATTCAGCATATGCCATGAAATACTAAAAATACAACATACTTACCTGCACAAGGATGCAGTTTGAATCCTCATGAATGATTTGCGAAGCCTTTTCTGAATGCGTTAACTAGCCGCCTCTTCTTTGTGACGACCACCCAAGAATCAGCGTGACACCTCACCTCACCTGTGTGACATCATTGTGCGCCCGCTAATGAATAACAAGATGTAAATGAAATGGAACGGGCTCATTAAAACTTTTCTGGATAGCGCTGCTAGTGAAGAAAAACTTGTTAGGGTACCTTTAATTAATTTTGATGAAAAAAAAAAAAAGGGCCTTGATGAGCCCTCCACCGGAATGAGAAAACAGAAGCGGACAGGGTGAAGGTACCGGAGCCAGACTGGCACTAAGCCGACACTGTATGGATTGCTTGTCCATCAGTCGCTACATAGCACTAGACCAAATTCTATTTTCCTCAAGAAACCCTGACAACTTCCAGACCTCTGAACCCAAGTCATTTTAGTGCAAATGATGAAAAACAAAATCCAGAATGCGGCAATTATACTTCTATAAACCATTTGATAATATCTATTTATTGCTTGACAGAGCTTTCATTAATGCCTGTTCATCTGGCTGCCATTTCAATAGATTGATTTTTAAAAGCTCCGTAGCAAAGCATAACCTGACACTGCGTTGTGCATTAAATAATGTCTGTCTGACTCTAACATATTGTCGAGGTGTTCATGTTATTGAGTCTGTTAATTATATGTCTGTGTGATGGAGGAGGATAACATTAAACATGAAACAAGTTGTCAGTGGCCGAATTTCTCTTTCAGATTTTTTATTAAAGTACAGTTGTGACTCGATAATCCGGCACTAAATGTAAAACCTTCTTTAATGTCAGATAGCAAGGCTGTCGGATTGTCAAGACGGAGGTCGAGATACGAGGAGGGCTTGATGCTTGAAGGCTCATTTGTTGTTAATATTTATTGTTTATAGTTGTTATAATAACTAGTAGGGCTGGTCCCAATAGCACTTTCTGGGCTCAGTTAATGATGAATATCAGAATATTCGGCGTGGCCGGGAGTGGAGGGGGCACTTCCACTCCGACGGAGCGCTCAGACGGTGTGGAAGTGACCAGAACGCACAGACAGTACTTGGCTGCTGATGCTAGTTTAGAATAGCAGTCCCAGGGGCGCCTCACGTGGTTGAGCCGGCGTTCCATGTACAGGGCTACAGTCCCGATGTGGAGGTCATGAGCTCGAATCCCGCTCATGGCCCTTTCCCACACGTCCTCCCCCCATTCTTCTTCCCCACTTTCCTGTCTCTCTCTCACTGCTCTATCCAATAAAGGCCCAAAAAATAACTTTAAAAAGAATAGCAGTCCCAGTTCTGTTTCCACCATCAGTGGGGGAGACAGCACCAGCGCCACTCCCCCGCCACCATCCATGTTTACTTCCATGAACACTGAGCATGCAGCATGCTTGCTGTGTGCGACGTCGTTGTGAACGAACTCGCAAAAAATCAGATTTCACAAAGAAATCCGAATTGAGCATTAAGTCCTGCAGTGTGAACGTAGCCAATCTGTCATATTGTTCAGTCAGATAATACGCCGTTATCCTGATTTGTGACATAAAACGTCATGTCCGAGTTAGAATCCAAGGCTGTCGGTATGTTCAGGATATTTTTCATGGGTTCCGTTTGTTTTTCCTAAAAACCTGACGGATAGCAAGGTTTAGGATTGTTAAGAGTCGGATTATCGAGTCACGACTGTATTTAATTCGAAAAAGTTGCAGAAAACAGCAAAATTCTAAAAACAAAAAATTCCCAATTTTGCTCAAGCGTACTTACATTTAGTGTTTTCTGACATTTTCAAAAAAGGAAGTAATGCACATCATGGAACGCCTTTTTTAAAATAAAAAAAAAAAAAAATAGGTTCTGACGTAGCAAATATTTAACATCTTTCTGCTTCTTGCATTGACTTCGCCTCCAGACAGCACAAAACATGTCCAGTACCAGCGTACATGAACAAATATTTGCAACTGTCCCAACTGAAAACTGTTGCTAAAGACGTCTATCCATTTTGCTTTTGAAAGTGGCTGAAGATTTGCTTGTTTTCTCTCCTTTTGTTCACAGTTTTTTATCCAGTGGTAAGCAGCTGGTTTCCATCTTCGTCTACCTTGTTAATTAAAGCAGTGCATGAAGTTGCGACGCTGTGCGACATAATTTGTTCGCTCCAAAGCAGTTAATAGAAACAAGCCTGATTTTTTTTTTCTTCATTTTCGCAATGTTTCAAAGATTTGCTTCTATTTTGCTTGACAACTACATAGAAACACGACTAGTTTGGTGGACTGCAACTTCAGATTCATGGCATGTTTTGTGCGTGTGTCAGTGTGTGCCAGTGTGGCTGAAGTAGAAGTTTCAAGGGTGATTTCAATATTTGTTAGGACTTTTCTTTGTTATTAAACGTTTCATCTGTAAAGAATGTCTGCCACGGCTGTTGTCACCTCAGTCCTTGTCCTTCTCGCCTTTTCTAATTTCACCGTTTCTTCTCATCCGCCCTCCTCATGCCCCGTGGACGCTCCCACCTGTGAACCGACCTCAGTCACTTCCTCTCCATCGCTGAAAATTCTTTCCCACCAATTCAGTTGCTATTTATTGAATTCACTTGATAAATTTTACCAAAGCTTTTGCTCTTGACACGGACATACAATGCAAATATAACATCAGCTCAGAGTAACTCAGTCTGAGTTTAAACAGTGTACCGGTGAAGGCCGCAGTCCATTTCCTGTTGAAAAGGAAAAGTTCAAAGTTTAGATGAAAAGGCTAAGAATGGAATCAACACAGCAAACAGGAGAGAAGAAAAGCTGAGAGATGATGAATGGGTTTAAAGAAATCCTTTTTTTTTGGCAAATACAGGAATTTGTTTCCAAGGGTGCTGGTACAGTAAGTGCAGAGCTGGTGTCAGGAAGTGTTTAGTCCAGTTAGCAGCTGGAGGAACATGGACAGTAAAAATAAAGCAAATATCACCTCTAACACGGTCTTATTGATGTAATATATGTCACAGTGACACTTTGTGGTTGTCAGTTGGCTATTTCTTATTGAAAACAATTCATCTGTCCCAGCAGCACTTCTTATAAAGACCTGGGGGCTGAACTATGAAGCACGTTTAGCATAGCCGGGTTTTCTTTGTGTAAGTCGGCTTGACAAAAACTGAAGCCCCAGTCAGAGACAACATGTATAACGAAGGTGGTTTTCAACTTTCTTTGTCTAGTCAGACGTTCTGCTTCAGACTCTGTTCACATAAAAGAACATGTTATTTCCATGATGTGACTTGTTTTCCGCACAAAATGAATCAATCGTGTGCAGCTGCTTCAGTCAACAGGTTGTTTTAATGGAGAACAATGATTCATATAAAACTGTATGACGGTGAAAACTGCTGCTACTGCAAGTGATGCCAGAGAGAAAACTGTTCTATGTGTTTTTATATGTTTGTTTTTCTGATCAATTAATGTTACCGACTGAATATTCTCAGTAATAAATAATTCTGTGTTCTATCAGCTGCGGCAGAGTAAACGGACTAAACATAAAAACATATTTAAGCGATTTCTGCATCACCAGCTGAATGCATGTTGGGTTCCCATGGCAACACGATGCATACAGTGGTGTTGTAACTACACAGCTTCGTTCAGTGGTTCTAGTAACGTACAGCGCAACAGATTCTGTAACTGTCTGGAACTCTGAGCATAACCAGGTCTGGACCAGGTTAGCTCTGTAGCTTTACTGTTGTATGTTTATCTTTTTTACCGTTGCTAGTTACTGGCATAGGAACAGCTGCAACCCAACAGAAACACAAACTATGTGGATGATTTTCTTCTGGATGTTTGTACATTAATGATGTGTATCATAGTGTTTTCCAGCATACTGCAATGGAAGAGCCGTACAAAATATCTAGGACTGTGCGTCTGTCGTCCCAAACTGGTTAGCAATCAAGTTAGGGGCTATCTAACACTAAAGCTGCTCTCATCGATATGGAACTAATGCTTGTATTGTTGTTTCCTGTGGTCTCATGAACACTTCAGCCGTGTCATCATGACCATCCTATCCCACCAATCTTGGTTGCATATCTTCATCCACCACTGTTTCCTGTCACTATCGTCTGCCTTTACTCACAATAAGATGGATAAGCCGAATCCACAATGTGATGTTGATATTTAATAGGGATAATCCTGCTATAAGCCAAAGTGGCCTCGTTCCCAATAGCCACAGTCAGATTATTTTAAGATCAGGCTTAGGTTTACAGTAATATCAGATTAAAGTTGTGTTCTAAACATCTCAGAGGCCTGAGCAAACAGCACAAACTGGGATGCTAGTATTTATCATGTATATGGGGATGTGAATGACCAGATTTCACCCTATAAATGCTGTAAACTAAATATGATGAAAACTGTGAGGGCTGCTGCTTTAGCTCACCTGGTTGAGCTGGTGGTCCATGTACAGGGGCTGTAGTCTCTGCTGCAGCAGCCGTGGGTATATAAGTAACTGGATACCGGTGCACATGTAAACACAATGACAGAGATAGCAAGACTTTGGGAAGGTTTTCTAGAGTTGCTGTGTGCAGCTGTTTACCAAGATATCATTACCAAAACGTAGCCTTCATGCTAAGCTAGCTTAAACATATCCACACTGTGGATAGAGACTGAAAGGATGATACTGATATTTACTGTTTTTTCACTTATCACAGACTTTTATTGGACATATCTATTTAAAAAAAAACAACTAAACAAATATTTGAAAGGAGCTCTTTGCTCCACAGCGCTGCCAGTGGTCAGAAACTCCACATGGCACCTTTAAAGCAGACATAAAATGAATATCCATCTAGTCATATCTCTTTTTTAAAAAAAGCAAATGTTTCCCAAAAAACTAGTCCTTTAACCTGTTTCGTGTCCACTCATGCTTATGGAACAGACTCCACCCACAGACATCACCGTGGATGCTTCGGTTCCGGGCCACCGTAGGAGCATTTGAGGTTACTGTACTGGAGAGGTGTTTATGTATTTCCACCATGTGTCTTCCGAACAACTGCTGTCTGATTACCACCACTACTGCTGTCAGCTGTGCTCAGCCCTGCACTGTCTGGGAGCAGACCTGACATACTGAGGCAGAGAGAGGGAGAGAGTCCGGATAATGGATAAGCCAGCACAGTGACAAAGTGGTGATCCCTACAGCATTGAGCCCGTGTGTACATCAATCTAACACAAGGTCACACTGTCTCTCTTCGACAATCCTCTCCTTTTACTCCTCTCCTCTTCCTCTTCCTCTCATCACAACTCCCCATCCATCCGCTCATCACACCCCCCTCCTCCTCCGCCACCATCCTCTCCTCTGCCTCGCTCATTTCACTTCTGTCCTCCTCTGCCGACTCTCCCCCTCGGTTTCTTTCCTCTATTCCCCCTCAAATTGTCTCCTCTCTCCTCACCAATTTTGTCCCCTCTGTTCCGTCTCCGTCCTCCATGGATGAATGGATCGGAGGAGAGGATGGATGGATAGATGAACGGGTGATGGATGAATGGCTGGCTGGTCGGGTAGGGGAGGGAAGACAGAGAGGAATCGGACCCCTGGGAGATGTGTAGATTGGTGTACCTGCTGATGGAAGCTTTAAAAAGGACATGACACATGAGAACTTTTAGAGGGAAAAAACACTCTTTCTCCACTCCGTCTTCCCCTGTATTTCAACCTTTTACTACCGTGTCTCTCAATTCACTTGTTTGAAAGATTGCGTGGTGTATTTTTAGAAGTCAAGCCTGTCAGCCAGCCACTCTGTTCCGTAGCAATATTTGATATATGTCTTGAGCTGTGCTGCAGACCAGAAACCAGGACATCAGATATAGAAAAAATGAGAAAAATTACTCGTGTGGCCTTGGTTTTAACATTTTCATTTACACAGCTTTAATAATATGCTTTTAATAATTGAATTATCTTGAAATGGCACTTTGCATGTTAAGTAAGTTATATCAAAAATGCCCAATATATAATTACCTTACAAACGCTGTGAAACTATTAATGGCTAAACGCTCACACGCTCAGTGGGAATGCTACACACATACAGCATTGTTCGAAATATTAAGCCACTGTGATGCCATTAATCCTCGTTAATTCCATTGTGTGCATTTAGAGAAACTCGTGATAGTTTTTCTTCAGATTTTGTTGCAGCGTTTTAAAGGGTTTTCGAAAAGTTTAAGTGACATCTCAAGATATCACTCGATGCAGCTCCACACTGAAAACCAGATTTTCCCATCTCCTCTCTTGTTACATTATCCATTTCACTTCAGTTTTGCTCATCAGAGTGGACAGTTTCATCATAAAATGTTTACTTTGCCATTTTTTGAGTGTGCCAGATCCAAATTATGTGGCCATCAATCAAACCGTGAGGGGGGGGGGGGAAAAAAAGACGAAGCTTTTTTCAACCTCCTCTCTCTCCTTTAAGAGATGGATCTGATACGGAGACAGGCGTCTCTTGAGATAGCGCCCGTTTATTTCCACAGTGTGCTCACATATCACTCCAGCATATTTTGGAGTTCACCATCATTGGGTTTTCCCATTCGCGATCTAGACTCCAGGCAAAGTAGCCAAGCAAATATGTAACAGATGGTAACAAGCAGAATGCAGTCAAGTACAACTTGCTCAAATGAGCTCAAATTTTTCACAATATGGCATGGCAAAAAAGACTGATTAAAAAGCTGTGGAAACTTTTTTTGAACTCAGGAAGAAAATGTTTAGCCCGAAATCGAAAAAATTAGCAGCTGATGTGCTGCCCTTTAGATGTAATTAGTTTTTGCCACTAATCTGATGCATTTTTGTGTTTTGACATTGTTGCTGGATATTGTGTCATATACATAATTAGTGTTTTTAATGTTAGAATGTATATTACTATTGCTAGCCCAGGATGATAGATACAGAGGTTGGTGCTGGAAGGTGAATTCGTTACCTTGGAACAGATCTAGACTGCCTGTTTTCCATTGCTTCCAGTGTGCATGCTAAGCTAACACATGACAGTCCTTACCAGGCTGCCTGCTACTTCTTCCCCTCCTGTAAAATATGACTCACTGTGCATCACTCACAGTCCCAATCTGAACCATCATCTGATGAAATGAGTCAATTATTTCAGTGGAAGCAGGCCAGGGTGATGGCTCCAAAGGATCAGGGATGCCTGTGGTTTTCTTCACTGTCATTTGGGAAGAAAGCATCCTTGGCTGGGCAATCCGTCATGCTAGTCTGTGCCATCAGATTTTTGTGCCATTGGAGGATACATCAACAGACACACTGCTAATTTCTCATTGGATTATATGTACTGAAGCTATGATTAGTTTTCTGCTTTTCTTTCCAATATTTCCCCAGTATGTCCCATTGCTGCACCATACATATGTTATTTCCCTCCACGTTTATATATAACACCTGCTTAGAAACACTGTCTAGTTTATGGCAGAGCAGTACAGACAATGAGTTCTTGATTTTAAAGCAGTAGTAAATGTTTATGGAGTTTGCATGCATTCCCTTTTTTGCAGATTGAAGGTCATTTGTTCAGTTTGCCACCTCTCTAAGTGCTGTATGGCAAGACTCTAGTGAATAAAATCACACAAAAGCACATATTTCCCCCACTCAATTTCTAAGTCATACAGCATCCCTCCATCGTGTTTCAGGTAGTGCCAGATTCCAAACAATCTCCTCTTCACATTTATGAAGAAAGATATTTCTATTGTCAGCATTTTATGTTGAAATACATCTAAAAACATTTTAAAAATAGTTGTTTTCCTTGGCATAAATATAAAATATCTGCAAGTATTATCATGTTAAACGATGGATAGCTCAGACTGATCTGAAAAAACAAACAAACAAGACACGGCATGTATGATTAGATCAGTAACAGCAAAGAAAAAAACATTTATAGGGTCAAGAAATGCCAAAACACTCCTTTAATTTGGTGACTATAACACACTACAGAGCCCTTCCCTGTGTGGAGCGACTCCTTCATGGCCCCATAAACACACACGATCAGCATTGAGCAGGTGCCCCGCTGAGTCACAGCCCTGTCATGTATATTTGATGGTAACTCGAGCATGTGTGAGTGTGCGAGGGCAGACATGCATATGGGCTCGATTGTGTAAACTGTGTAAAGTGGTGTGAACGTGCACATGGGCTTGTGTGAAACGGTACCTAAGCACCGCGCATATATCTGTGTATCATGGAGATAGTTGCTAAGCTGTATGTTCTGAAACAACACAGGGTTTGTTTTCCACCAGCTAAAACCTGTTTGGATTCTCGGGTGACGGTTATTGTCCTCAGCTGCAGTCAAAGTCACTTCTCTCTCTCTCTCTCTTCTTCCTCAACTCTGTCCTTAATGGAGACATTTTTTTTTTCTCTGCCATCATTGGCAACCCGTACCTGCTTATTCCTCCTGCCAAATTTAGATGGACCGAATTTGAATAGTAAATAAAGGAGTTATTGATTGAAACACTCCCGGTTTAAATAAAGAGGCGTTGGAAGGATGATAAATCTGAAATGGAGCAAGCTTTCTACATTGACTGCCTGTGATATTGTCTGAATGAAGAGGTCTATTTTAAAGCCTTAAGTCTATTTCTCTTTTTTTTCCCTTTTATGAACTCCACACCTTGAATGCTTCAGCCTCATTCCCCTCACACAGCTCTCCGTGGAGCTTTTCATCAGCTCGACAGAAACCTGGCATTAGATGGATTTATTCACTTGCTCATTCACAAAGTCATTTCAGTGATTATTTTTCCTCCGAAAACTTTGAAAGGGGCGAGCACGAGTGTGTGCCGAACGGAACGAGTGCTTACAGGAGAAGACAAGTACATATCAATGAAGGAAGAAATCCACAAGTAAACTTTTGAAGGTGAGCATGAGGAGACACTTAAAAGGCATAAGCACCTGCATACAAGAGGACGCTAACTGTGCTATAAGGGCCCCTTTATTGGGTGAGGAAACAAGCCTGTGACCTATGTGATAGAGGAGCAGGGAATTTGCATTTCTACGCAATTAACTCTTCATCCCGAATTGCTCCGTGTCTTGCAGAGAGAAGGAGAATTACTCTATCACATGATTACATTTAGGAACTGCTAACAGCATGGCGACGGAATTGATTTCATCTTCACTCTGCGCAAATACTTGGAAGCATTTGTTTTAATCAAGATTTAACTCGGAAGAAGTGTCTACAATTTCTTCCGATTTGCCATTGACACAGAGAGAGACTTTAAATTACCTGTCTTCCGTGTTTTGTTTTGTTTTTTTTCTTTTTTCCCGACAGATTTAGCTCGTTTCATTTTGAAATCGCACCGTGTTCATCTGCCACTTTAAGTTACAACCCAGGCTGTTTGGTGCTTCATGCTATTTAATTTTCATTATTTGAGGGGGAGGAATCAGACTGACAGGTAGAGGGAGAGAGGCAAAAGAGATGAGACAGGGGAGGGAAGAAACCGAGGGGAGAGACAGAGATGCCCCACAGAGAACAAATGGCTGGTTAGTAATATATGAGGGGCATCAGCTTACACTGAAGGATAAAAAGGCAGTCAAGCAGGGGATACACATCTGTCATCTGCTGTTCACACACACACACAGGCCAGCTGCTAGAGAGTGATGTAACTAGTGACTATTGTTCCATGGCTTATGCATCTTTATGGATTGCTAACCTGAGATGCACCCTTCCTTAGAAGAGCTTCAGGAAGGTAAAAGGGTCAATTTTTGGCAACTTTCTGGCAACATCAACAAAAAACTGAAAATGCATTGGCTCTGTGAAAGTGGAATTTATGGCATAGCTGTTGTAAGGGATTGCATTAGAGTGTTGTGAGTGCGTGTTTTATAGAAAGCCTCACAGAATGAGGAAACACTGTGTCTGCAAAATGCTCCGGCAGCTAAAGTATAAATAGCATTTTTTATGAATATGTTTAGACAACTTAAATCACTTGGGAGGAGAGAGAGAGATTGTTGTCTTGGTTCAGTATTAAAATATTAAAAAGCCTGACATGAGGCAAAGATGTGAATAGTTTGACACCCAGTGTATTTTCCAAGAGTTAGATGAGCAGATCAAAACACAATGTGTGTGGAGCTTTACTTACACGTTAGACTTGAAGCAGAAGAAAACAGTCATATGAATCCTTATGTATTTACCTAGTAGGAAACCAAACCTGCTGCCTTTTTTTGGCCTTTGGTGATCTATGCATAGCAAGTTGGAGGTGCAGAAGATGAATCCCAGCCTTTGATGTCAAACTCTTGTGCTTTGTATGCCTGGCCATCCACCCCAACAGCCTCACTCAGGCTTTTGTCCAATTAAAATCAGTTCCCTTTTATTTATATAGTATCGATTTACAACATACGCCATCAAAAGGCACTATTTTAGAGAGAAACCCAGTAATTGTAACGATTCCTTTTAAGCAAGCACTTGGTGACAGTGGGAATAAAAAATCCCCTTAAACAGGAAGAAGAACCAGGCTCAGGGAATACGGTCATCTGCTTCCACTGGTTGGGGTGAAAGGAAAGGAGACGGAGACAACAAACAAAAGAACAATAAACACTGGGGAGGTTGGTGGGGCCATTAACCTCAGATCAGAAATGTACATCTCTGGAAGGACAGATACCTGCAGAGAGGACAAAACACAAACTACAGAAAGGAGAAGACACAAAGTTAATGGCATGAAACGCTGGCATGAATACATGGAGAGTAGAGAGGAGGGACGTCAGGAGTTCCCAGTGGCCTGGGCTGATAGCAGCATCACTGAGGGATGGGTCAGGGTCACCTTAGCTAGTCCTAACGATGAACTTGATAAAAAATAAAACATTCTAAGCCTAATTTTAGATGTAAAAAGTATGTTTCAATCCCAAAGTGAGAATTGGTTCCACAGGAGAGCAGCCTTATAGCTGAAGGCTCTGCATACGATTCTACTTTTGGACACTAGCAGAACAATGAATTCCTACTTTAAAGCTACGTCCTCCATTAGGCTAACAGATTATACTTTGGTACAGTATAAGATGCCCCAATATTAATACAAACTATAAAGAAAACAGTGGAGATAGAGGTTGTTTTTTTAAATTAATAGGTATTTAGCAAAGTAAATTAGAAGTAAACATATTTTATAGGTGATAGGACTGACGAGATGTAGCATGGTCATGCTGCTAACAGGTTAGCATGAACGAGAACTACAGTGTGGTGGGAATTTTTGAGAAAATAGGGTTTGTTTTTTTAATTTTTTGTGCTAAAAAGTATTTTTAAAATGTTAATTTTAAACATAGTATAGGGTAAACCCTGTTTTAGGCACAGTTTGAACTTATTTACTTATTATGTTGCATTGACAGAGTAATTACCTCAGAATGCTTGCTTGAGCAACGGCTTGCTTGCTAATAAATGTTCAACTTGGGGACAAGCGAACAAGAAGCTCTTTGTCTCTTTCTCAGCATTGACAATTACAAAATGAGCCATTTTCAGCAGTGAATAAGCTACTTTGTGGGTCTTGGATAGTTGAAGCTGTATTTGAGAACCCACTCTACCTTCTTCTACTGCAAAAGAGTCAAGAAACAATGGCAACGAATCTGGAGATAATCTGTAATGTCACACAGCTGTAATGCTTTGTCATGGAGTGGAAGACAGAGAGAGACTGAGTGAGAGGGAGAGAGTGTGATCATTGTTCCATGAAGTCTATTTTCTAGGTGAGCAGATATCTATCTTTCAGCCTTCCTCTGGGATTTTCCCAACCATCCTCGAGAGCTGTACAATAACGTTGGCCCGCGAATGTGGGTGTTCTTGTTTCCCTGTATCCTGGCAAGGACAGAGGGATAAAAGAGAATGCTTGAATGTCGGCGGTGGTGCTGTTTTTTCTGGCTCAATAGGACCATTTTAAGCCTCCAGACGGGGTTAAAATACTTTCTCTTAATAGTAATACAGTAAGTGTGGGTGGCGGATGTGAAAGGAGGTGGAAAAGCCTGTCCAGATTAATACACTTGTGTACCGAACAGCCAAATAATGCTCATACTCGCGTACCTTTTTCTAAATTTTTAAACCTGCTTTCATGTTCTTTCATGAATATTTTCTCTTCTTCTTTTTCCTTCCTCCTATCCTCCCTCGATTGCTACCTACCTTCTCGTCTTCCTTCCTTCCTGGTGGGATGTGGCTGTCTTCTTTCTGCAGATTGGCAATACGAGGGTAAGAACAATCTCGTTTCTCTTCCTCTGTTAACTGTGTTCAGTCACTGTGTTAGTGTATTAACCCCCGCTGGCCCTGCAGAGATTGTTGTAGTGGGTTACGTCTGTCGTTAAAAAAAAAAATAAAAGAGAGAGGGAGAAAAAGGCATTCGTCTCTTTCCTTTGCCAGCTTTTCCCTCACTTACCTCACTTCTTTTTCTACTACATTTCCTTCCAATAATTTGTCTGCTCTTTTGCTACCCAGTCCATTTCCTCTCACTGGAGAGAGAAGAATGAAGTTTCTGAGCTATAGGCTAGATCACGTCTGCCAAGCTTATCCTTTATTTATCTCCTCACATTTATTGCAGTTGTACTTCCAGCATTTCATAGTAATGGCACCAAAACTCACACTAAAGCACTGGAAATACTACGATTTTTGACACCATCACTCACAGGCTTCAGAGTAAAGATCCATATTTCAAGATTTTTAAAAATGAATGAGTGCAAACCTGAATATATCAATGCCAACTTTGTGTTTTTTTTCCTTTTTCTTTTGCAGAATGTAAACTCTCTCGGTCGGGTCCACCTGCTACCATCGTGGCCATAGACGAAGAAAGCCCCAACGGTAAAGTACTGACCTCTTGTTTTCTTCATTCTGTGCTGGAAAGGAGATTTAAACGAAGCTTCAAGATGGGACAAGCGAGCTTTTTGTCAAAATTAACATTTTGAATACAATCATCACCTTTTACCGTATGACAAACAAACACCGTTAGATGATCTTGACCTTTTAGCGGAGGCTGATTGGCGTGGCATGTAGCCTACACTCATTAATATTCATTATGTCTGTGCCAACTGTGTCATCGCTGAAGTCTGATCCCCGCTGCAGAAGATTAGGACATCAGGTCACTGGGTTTCAGCTATGTCACCGTGTACAAGCATAAACCTCAAAAAAAAAAAAGTGAATGTCATTGCGTCTTTCTGTGGGGATTATGGGCTGTTTTCTGTCAATGAACAATAACTTCCAGGCATCTTTGCTGGTTGCCCGGCAACTTCACGGTGTCAACAGGACCTTGGTTTTAAGAGTTGTAACGTGTTAATTATTGAGCTTCGGAGGTGCTGGCTAGTGGATTTTGTTTCCAGACCTCATGTCATGCTAAGCTAGCAGCTGCTGGCTTCATGTTAAATGCGCCGCCAGGATAACAAGAGGTACAGATCTTTTCATCAAACACAGCGATGAAGCAGATTTCCCAAGATGTTTAGTATAAATTGCAACAATAACTAATTTCTTTGGATTCAGTTCAGTCATTTTGTTCTCTCAGATGTAAAATTGGCTTGCAATCAGGGGTACAAGATTAAAAAAAGACACCACAAGTAGAGAAAAAAAGACAAACATTCAAAAATATAAACTACAAAATGCTTCTTGATCATACAATATACAGAAAACAATAATACAACCATGTGCAGAGCAGGGTTATACTCTGATTGCACTTGAACCAGAGTGCTCTAAAGCTCCGGCCTAAAAGAAGAGCTTCAAACTCAGGCTAGACGGGGTCTGTTTGTGCAGGCTGACATAGATCTGGCCTTTCAGAGAACCTGCTGGTCAAAGAAAAGAGAAGAGAGACAAGTAATTGGGGGTGAAGTGAGCTATATTTAGGTTTTTGGGGCCTGGTTGTGATGACTTGTCAGTCGTTTTTTTTCAGTGGTTTAAATCCAAGTAATCCAATAGTTGTTTTTTTCAAATGTATGAATAATTATTTTGTTAGACCCGGATGCACTGTTCTTCTCTTCTCTTCTCTTCTCTTCTCTTCTCTTCTCTTCTCTTCTCTTCTCTTCTCTTCTCTTCTCTTCTCTTCTCTCTTTCAAAAACCTTTTTATCTGAACACCAAAGGAAATATCTTCAGTGTGTTTTCTTGTCTCCAGCCTGAGCTCAAAGTTTCTGAGACCTCCTTACCTCATTAGTGGCTCCTGGTTTGATCCCGGGGCCGTTTAGACTTTACAGAGACGTCTCAACAAACACAAAAGTCGACTTCGGGGTGCGCTTCGTCGCAGGCTTGTGTCTATATTAGCTTTTTTTTCATGTGAAGAGGAGGTGGTTATTTGTGGATGGATTCAAATTTAGTTGATTGGTTTAATCCTTGTGTTGATTATTAGTACATTAAGGCTTGTGCTGGCGTAAAAGAAGGACCGTTAATTTGCACAAGGGACGGTGTCGACAGACGTCTGCATGCTTAAATCACTCTCTTATCTCCTGCCTATAGATTACTGCTCAGAGACCTGTCATAATGTTTGCCATGTCTGCTTTTCCACCAAGTTTTTAAACAGTGAGACCTGATCACAGTAATCCTAACTGACATAAATAGAGATTAGCATAGCAACAGCAGACAGAGAAGAGAGCTGGCATGTCTGTATCTGTTGATGGCTTAATGCATCCTTCGAAGCTATCTATCCTCTTATTTCTAATATTTTTTTTTTTCCTTTTTACTGCATTCTTCTGATCTTCAGGAGAGTGTTTTTTTCTTTTTTTTTGGGAATGCACATCAGCCTTGAAGTGGTAATTACATCTTGGGCTTTGATTTGCATTTCCTGGTGCCACCAGTGTTGGCATTCCATGACAATAACAAGAAGATTTATTAGTTATTTACTGTGCTTACAATAAGATGTGAAAAGCTCAAGGACGCCTCAAATTAAATTACTTAGAAAAATGCCACATGAATATTATATTATATGCAGTATTACACCTCTCCTTCACTCATTTAACATTGACACAAGGGTGAAGTGTACTTTCGTAATTGCGGGAGACACAAAAATAGCTGAAACATTTCTCTTTTAAAACCATCTGAGCCCTAAAACCCAATCAGATTTGACAGGTATGTTTGGGGAAAAAAATAAAAATGCCAAAATTACAGCATTTATCAGAGTCAGAATCTGTAAAAACATAAGGATGATCAGATTTGCAATTTTCTGACAGTTCTCAAACTAATCGGTCAGGAAAATTATTCAAAACCAGGCGTACAAATGTGATTTTCATCAAACTCGCTTTATTCTACATGTCTGCGTGTCATTCGCCAAATCATTTCACCAATTACTCTCACCAGGTTCTGTGAAAACTTCAAAAAGTGTTCACTTCTCAGCACAACTAGAAAGCTACGACTGATTCGACAGTCATTCCAGGGACTATTTGTCTGAACTTTGAATTTTTATCAAGTAAAAAATGAAATAAATCTAGCTTTTTTTCTTTTCTTTTCTTTTTATGATGAGACATTTTTGAGTTGTCTCTTCTCTTTTCTTGGTTTGTGTGTTTCCGTGGAGGTGCAGGACTTTTTATTACAAGTTGTCTGCAAAACCTGGAAGGAGTAAAAAACAAAACAACAAACATATACTGCTTGGAAAATTTAAATCAAGTCAAGGATGGTGCCTACTTCTTACATGTTAATTATTTATGCTTGTAGATAACCCTTCACAGCTCTTGATTTAATGTGTAATGATTTATATAAATCAGGTAACAGTTAAATACCTCCATGTCGGTGGAGTGGATGAGAGCAGAAGTTTGGGGAGCAAGGAGTTATTTTAGATGAAAGTAGAAAGAAATAATAAATTTACCAAAGCGTTTTGAAAATAGGTCTCCATGGGGCAGAGTACTGGGAAATAAAACTGAGGTTGGTAATAACAGCAGTGATAATTTACAGAATATATAAACTAATTATGGAGTTGTTAGCGCTGTTGTCTCATAGTGGACTCAGGGGGCCGGAGCTGTTCTGTGCAGAGTCTGGAGGCCTGCGTGGCTTTTCTCTGAGTTCAAAGACTTAAAGGTTTGTTTGACTCTGAATGTGCTGTGTAGGTGTGGATGTGGGACGGAGGAGACGACTGTCAACATTGTTTCTATCAATGGTGACTGTTTTATCCCCTTAAACTCATCTTTGATCCTGTAACCATGACAATAAGGTCCTGCACCCAAATACGTCAACCTGTTTAGATGCCCGATTGTATCATTCAACGGGAAAATCCTTCAAATCCATAGATATTCTGTAGAATCTATGTATAGGAGCGAGATGTATTACATCTTAATATTAAATTTTAAAAAAGAAATCAACAAAAAACAATGTCCAACTGCACTATTGGACCAACAAAAGAACTAAAAATACACACAAGGTGGCAGTGTGTATGATGCAAAGGACATTTTTAAATCAAGACTGCACCAGAGGAACACACATCAGAGAGAGAATCGGCCACACATGGTGATGTTTGTGTGTCTAAAATCTCACACTATATGTAGTAAGGGGCTACAGATAGGATCAGGAGCTTCACCAGAGCAACGCATCTGCTGGTGGCTTTAATGAACCAGCTAACTGACCACTTGTTGATGGATTTTTATTTATTTATTTATTTTTTAAAATCTGTATGATATGTACACTTCCATAGGCAATTAAACATCCATCTGTGTTATCTATACACTGCTTAATTCTCACTAGGGTCGTGGGGGGCTGGAGCCTATCCCAGCCAACTTAGGGTAAAGGCAGGTTCACCTGGACAGGTAACCAGTCTATTACAGGGCTACACTTAGAGACAGACAACCAAGCATACTCACATTCACACCTATGGACAATTTAGAATCACCAATTAACCTCAACATGTTTTAGGACCTTGTGGGAGGAAGCCGTAGAACCCTAAGAGAACCCACACTGCACGGAGAGTACATGGAGACTCCATGCAGAAAGATCCTGGGTGTCCTCACCGGGATGCTAACCAACAGCCTTCTTGCTGCGAGGCAACAGTGCTAACCACAGATCCACCTTGCAGCCCGCAATTAAACGGGGGACCTAAATATTTTGAATCTAAACCATGATCTGACCCAAAACCTAACCAAGTTGTTGTTGCATCAAAGTCAGACCAAACCTTTTGTCTCATCCTAAAAGAGTTTATTCTTTTCTTTCCACCGGTTTTCAACCATTTCAGCATCTGTGAAATAACTCCTTGCTCTGGTATGTTCCCGTGGGTGTTATCAGAAGGTCGGAACAAGCTGTACAACTGGTCCTACAGGCTGGAGGATCTGGAGGACTTTCAGCATCAGTACATTTATTGCATAGATGACAGTCCTTCATTTTTCTACTCCTCTTCTTTGCGCTTCTTCTTACACAACTACACTATACCGTGGCATTGGTGAGTGCTCAGTCACCCTTTGATGAACTCATAGCCCATGTATTTCACATGTGCTTTAATCACCGCTACATTTGAGATTTTCCTTCACTTACATTGACTTATCCTAGCCCTCCAGTTGTCCCAATAGTCTTGTTTTCGTCCACTCTTCCTCAATTTACTACCAGCAGGAAACAGCAGTGGTAGTACCTTATTGTTGTCAGATTCATACCACAAAACTAAAAACAAACAAAACAAAAAAAACAACTATCATGAAATTCATCATCAAGTTGAAACAGTGTTTTGCTTATATGTAACACAGATGATGCTGTTGGGTCTGTAGAGTAGGAGTAGGTGTAGGTGGTGCTTAATGAAATGAAATAATTGTATAGAAATTTAGATGTGAAATGGCGGTAGAAGGGTGTATGAAGACAAGGGTGAGTGGTGTGTTGAGTGTTCTGGCCTTAGGTTGTCTCATTTGCGCAATTACTGTGCTCATCCGACTGCAGATATTCATGCCTGTGGTGATGGGAAGGTTTCAGCACGCCCTTACAAAGCTAATCAGCAGGAGCCATGTTTCATAGTGTTGCTCAGTCCTGCCTTCCTTTGCAGCTGGTTTCCATATTTCCATGCTCTGATAACAGGTGGTCCGGTGAAATTTAACTTTCTCACTTTTCGGTTTCTCTCTCTCTCTCTCTTTTTTTTTTTTGGTGAACATTAAAGAGGTTATTAGGGAGGTTTTATAGGAGGTTTTCACAGAGACGGGTGCAGCTAGATGGATGTTGCAATTGAAAATGCTGAGGCCAGGGACCAGTGAGAGCCTCTTGATGACGTCCGAGTAGAATGTGTGTGATTGCAAGATTTTCTTTTTTTTTCCTTTCTCTCTCCCCTTGCTGGAAATAACAGTGATATGGTGTTGATTGTGAACATGGGATTGTGCCAAAGTGGTTTTAGAGTGGCCTTCTACCATGCTAGCAGGGCTGTACTGACAGTTTGGTTTTTGAAGTACTGATGTGTTTTTATAGTTTCATCAATAAGTACTAAGTCTTAAAGTGTGAGTGATGAGGGGCTGGGGAGTTTCCGTGCCGTGTTTCCAATAGAAGGCGGTGATTAACCTGTCGGGTTTGGGGATCATTCGGAAGAGATAGACCAGCTCTGGCTGTATGGACGTTTTAATGGGTGCAGTGCAGCCTATCAGGCACGGCGCTGGCTTGTTTCATCTATTTAGGCCGGCTTCGATATTTCTCAAAACATTGGCAAAGATTTGAAATTGAGAGATAGGAGCTCTCAGAGATTCGATGAGACATGAATACTTAAATATTTAATTCAATTGGTGAATTTAAAAGAAGGCCTTCCTGTTCCCATTATGTGAAAGTGCACTCTTTAGAGGCAGAGGTTGTGATTTACTCCGGCTGATTTTGCTTCTTTTAACAGACTGTGAACATGACATTAGCAAGGGGTTGTGGATCTGTAATGTTCAGCAGGATGTCATGTATGAGATTGGAAACCGAGGACGTCGCCTTCAAGCAGTTATGTAACTTGTTCAGGTGGCAGAGATGAGAGTGGAAAGTCTTGTCTGGCGCTGCAGGAACTTAGAAGGGAGTGACGTGTGATAAGCAGTTATTGCTTAGTCTACTGTTAAGTTATTAAACCTTAAGTGCAGAACTTTTAACCTCCTGTCAATGTCACTGTCGGGATCGTGACGTGCATCAGCGCTGCTGATCGCTTTCTTTTTTCTTTTTTTAGAGCGATCCTTCGCTCTCTTTTATCTGGAGCATCACACGCTTTTTTCTTGGATGCTGTTTAAGCTTTTCCATCATAGATTCTGCCACTATAGCTGCTCACCTTTTCAGCTCTGGCAAAACCAATCACTGCTGGATCACTACAGAGCCTTGATTTAAAACATCAGCCCACAGAGGTGTTTATGCTGATATCCTCAATTTAGCGCTGTGTGACCTCATTTGATAAGGGCTTAGATGCAACGGACGTTTATATGTAAAAGTCCAACGCTGTAGCTTTCAGGTTTTTGACATGTGTGCTGAACTAACATCCAATTACAAGCTGCTTTAAAACTGCATAAAGATATGTCCAATTCCCCCATTATTCAGCTTCTTTTTTGCATTCAGTGGTGCTATAAGAGATGCTGTACCGTTTAACCTTTGAAGGAGATTTAATAGTCTATATGTGTTTGCTGAAAATTGCTTCCCCACGATGAATCCATTTCGCTAAAAAGTGCAGAATGATGGTTTTTATTCTCAGTGAAAGGGGCTTGCTCATAATTTTAATATTTGCGTTTAAATTATGAATGATAATGGTCTGTAATTAGCACATTTTGCTGGTTCTTTATCAGGCTATAATTTGACGGAAACACTCTTAGCATGCACATGTTTATGCTGTATTAAATACATTATGTTGCCTTCTAAAGAATAAAAGCACAGAATCCATGTTATATTTCGTATTTGACTCATGTGCAATTATAGCATTTGTTAAAAGAGTTTTATGTGTAAAAACTGGAGATTGAATTGTTGTTCAGGCTGCAGGTACGACTTCTATTTATCAGAGAGACGGTATATAGTCTGTAGTGTCTGTAGCCTGAGAGGTGAAACTTTGGACAGAATATTTCC
>NW_007578533.1:155407-160765 GCF_000690725.1 Stegastes partitus | reverse complement strand
CCGCTCAGCTCAGTTTCGACTGGACAGTGAGATTTTGGAGTAAGATCATTTGTGGTGATTTAATTGAGTGAAACCAGCTGAAAGTATAAAAACAAGTGAACAAAAAGTGGGTTTGTGAAAAGTGAGGGGTTCTTTGCTGAATCCCAAACGGTGGCTTTTCATGAACTCATTGTCTTTTAGCAGTTAAACACTAAAGGCAGTAACACAATTATTGGCCATTTGAGTTGCTAAAGAAGTAGATTTGATTCTAACCAGAGTGTTGTGCATTTGAGCATTATCATATTGTCAACTAAGGCAGCTGCTACGTGTGCACAAATGTCCATATTTTTGTTCAAACTGTACACGAGTGTGTGTCTCCATCGTATTGTGTAACAACAACGTGTGCGAGTCACGATTCATCCCTCCATGTGTACGTACCATATATACAAGTGCTTGTTTGTGCAGTAATCTTCCTAACAGGGCTGTCGAGGAATAATTTAGTATTGAAATCGTTTGTATGCATAATGCCTTGTATTGCTGTACGGCTGTGAAATAGTGTTACGGATTTAATAGAGATTCTCGCTGTAGGGTGATTATCTTGGGCTGTTGTTAGCAGAAGGGATAGAGACTCGAGGAAAGACAAGAGGGGAGGAGGGAGAGTAACAAGATGCAAGTTGGAGAATTTTATTTTTTTGCCGAGAGAAATGTCATGAAAGAAAGAAATGCTGGAATTAGGAGGACGATTTTATTAATATCTAGTAAAATGATGATTACAATAGGTGAGGTTTGAATAGTCACACACACGCTTTTGTGTCACATTTAGCACAGACATGCTGGAAACTGCAGTTGAGCAGAGGTGCTCACAATAATATAAATCCACACTAACATTTCTGTGATGCACTGAATGTATTATTGAGCCAATAATTCAAGCTACATCAGAACACAAATTGCATGTAACAATATATAATCGTCTTTTCTTACTGCTATAATATTATTAGTGTGCTGCTGTAAATACACTCAGCCTTGATAATCTAGCTTGACCAGTTATAATGCCGTAGCTGTAAGCGACATAAATAGAATTATTATTCCATACAATACACGAAGAGCAGCAGCCAAATGTAACAGCTCAGGGTTCGACTGAGGCTCTGTTACAGATGCTTTACTGCAGCCTTTCTCAGGTTAAGTTAATCTTACAAATACTTTTGAAAAGGAAGGCATCAGTGTCATCGTCGTTCTGATGCCAAACGTACATAAATAAACAGAAAAAATCCTGAATCTGGCCTTGAAGACTGTCAAAGGCAACAAAAATCCAATAGAACTCAAGTGCCTGCACCTTTTCTGAGGAAAAACCAAACACCTGAGGCCTCGTCTTTACACGTTATATTTCTTGGAAAAATGGTGAAAAGCCTTTGACCCACAATGTATCACGACCACTGCTTGTTGTGGTAACATATAACACGAGCTCACCTTCTCCCACAGTATTAAATAGATATTCATAATGCTTGTGTGTAGAAACAAGACTGTTGCCTCTCATATGGGTTATCAGTGGCAAGCACTCAGAGCATGAGCACATTTATTGACTTCTTTGTCCCTCATCCACAGACTGCAAATGCAGCGTGACACAAGGGTCCAAACCAAGTGATGTGGTCGTAAATTAAACCGCAATAATAGACAAATCTACGCTGACAGGCCCGGTTTTATTGGGGCGCAGAAGGATGCATTTTTGCACCCTCAGTTGAAATTTGAATGATAAATGTGTCGTAATTGATTTGCGGGTTGTGAGTGGGACTAAGCATTGTGCAATGCAAACAGTATTACATTCATATACAACTACACTGCATTCTCATTTATGATTTAGTTGAAGCATAACTTTGTCTTGAACCAAACGTATTTTCTTGCCTGTGACTTTCATTTCGAAAGAGCCACAAAGTCTCCATTAGGAGCAGAGCAGGAGGTTTGAGGCAGAATTCAACCACACGACTGTCATCATATGTAGCCGTAGGGGCGTTTTTAGACGCAAGAGATCGCGCCGCTTCCCAACATCAGGTGTCAAACTTGATGCTCGTACAACTCGGTATTCCCGCAGTGACTGACAAGTGTTCTTCAACAGAAATCCAAGAAAAGCAACACCCCTCTACAGCCGCACAAACGCTGGCTACACCTAATTGGATGAGCTTTTCACTTGTGGGCTGTCTACTTATGGATTTGAAAGTGGACCAACATGGTGGCTTATTTGGAAACTTCTGCTCATGTGTTACTGAAAAAAATTTGAAGTGAGGAATAAGCTATGCTGTTTCCAAATCTGTTGTCATTTTAGACCGACAGTTATTTTACAAACTTACTTACTTATCTCGTTAACGTCTGTTAGGACACTAGCAGTGTGTCAGGTGATGCACGGATGCTTTGCAGTTCCATTCGCCATTTATCCCTACTGAGGACAGTGGTTGGCTTAAAGTTTTTCCGAATTTTCCAGACGTGTCGAATGCCAGACCTCAACTTTATAAAAATAAGCAGGCCTTGTAACACCCTGTCTCTCGAAGCGCATTGCAACGGCACCAGAATACATAGTCCTTTAATAGACAATGAATGTGAAGAGAGGAAGCCAGAATACCGAGGTTCACACCCATGTTTGACCATCATTCTGAGACTTTTGCCAAAGACTTTTCGTGTCCCCTTGTTGTTTGCTTTTGGTTTTTACTGGCACCAAAACTGCACGGGTAGATTTAGGAAGATATCCAGCTTTGCTTGACTCAACAACAACTACATGTTAGAACTTAATTTAAGTTTTGCTACCAAAATTACTTGCTTAGGTTTGCAAACATAGCACGGTTTGGGTTCAAATATAAAACTCTCTCTTCAAGTTTCAAGCCTGTACTTTATTTTTTGGCTTACCAATTTGATGATTGATTTACTAATGATAAGCAACGGTAAAGAAATAAAATAAATGGCCAGGATATAGTAATTAGAAGTTTTAGGATATGTCACTGACAAATATAATCGAAGAAAATTTATATTTCCCTCAAAAAGTATTTGAAAATGCAGTTTGGTTGTATAGGGACAGCGGGAGACGGGGTTGACATAAATCCATCCATCCATCCATTATCTATACACCGCTTAATCCTCATTAGGGTCATGGGGCGCTGGAGTCTATCGCAGCCAACTTAGGGTGAAGGCAGGGGACACCCTGGACAGGTCACCAGTCTATCACAGGGCTACACTTAGAGACAGACAACCAAGGACACTCACATTCACACCTATGGACAATTTAGAATCACCAATTAACCTCAACATGTTTTTGGACTGTAGGAGGAAGCCAGAGAACCCGAAGAGAATGCACTTGAAATCCTTGCACTAAATTCTACTCGTGTTCTAGCAGAGCGCATTCGCTAATTGTCGAAATATTGTTACATGGATATTCTAGGATAGTTGAGAAAGTTGAATGTAAACACCTGCATCAACACAGCTTTAACAACTGCAGACACCAAAGCAGACAACCGTAACCAACAACAGCGTCAGTATAAAGACTTGTCCACCTGTGTCAAGTTCAGCTCTTCATACCAGCAGCTGCACGATTCGCCCTCAGACTTCAAATGCCAGACAACCTTGGTAAAGAAAAGTCTGTGCAGGTGTGTCTAAATAAATACCAGACTCCCTAAAGTGAGCTAAGGACTTCATTTTGCACCTAGCAGTTTAAAAAACTGGACTACACTAGAATATTCCTGCCAAACTTTGCTTGAAAAACTAAAAAAATTAGCCTTAATTCCTTTGGGAACGAGAGTTTGTTCAGACTCACACAGTAAACTGTTGCTTGAAGAAAAAACTTTATTCACGTACTACATTTTAAAACACTTCCAGCTTTGTTCCAGTATAATCTGTTCATAGGAGACCAGCACCTATAACACGTTGCTTTTTATTACTGTTGCTGCTGTTACTTTACTGTTGCTGCTAGTTTCCCAATAACCTTAACAGGGATATTTGTCATACCAAACCATATACACACCAGAAACAAAGAATACTACAGCATTGCCTCTCACCATATAAATGTGATACGTAAATATGCTGTAAGCTAAACACTTCTTCCTTTTGTTTAGTACGGGATTTGTTCAAGTTTAATAAAGTTTAGTTTTACCACTGATGGACATAATGTGCATTTGCATATGTTTGACTGAGATAAAAACAAGTGTAGATGTTCATAAACTGGGAGATAATCAGTCATGACAATCACTTTTAAGTGTCTGAATAGTGCACAATATGCTCGGATACACTCAGGCCTGTACATCGAAGTCAACGCAGTAAATACAGCTTTGAGACTTTTAGAAATTGTACTGTGTATTCTGTGTATGTGTGCCATTGGAGTATCTAGATAAACAACAGCACCTATCTAGATAGGTAGATAAACAGAGTTTATCTCGGCTTACATTCGCTACTTCTGTTGTCCCATCCATCCGCTGCTATTTGTCTTGAATCCCTCTTTCCTCCCCCGTCAAGAGCTGAAGGAGGAGGTAGATGTGATGATTACTTTTCACTCCAGGGCTTGTACCTGGATGGCACTCCAGCAGTGTAGCCTCATTCAGTTAAGCTAATGTCCTGTAAAAATTCTATTAATGCACTGCCACAATGCTCATTTTCTCTCAATTTTCTCCTAATATTCTCTTTATTCTTTATTTCTATCACCCTCTCATTCAACCCAATCTTTTCTCGCCTCTACTTTTCTTCTGCTCTCTCTCTCTCTCTCGGTTCTCTAATTGCCCTTTGTGCCTCTTTTTCTTGGACAATTCCTACAGTCGGCTCTCTGTGTTGCTACGCACTCACAGCTGCATGTGGTTCTGCCTGTATGCTTTAACACATGGGTCAATTTAATCAGGTGCTGCTGAGTGCAGTATTCAGTCACACATCCTATAAAGTGAGGTCACAGTGAAAAGAGCCCATTTATATTAGATGGTCTGTGGTATTAAATTAGACACAGTTACTGTGTAGGCACTATCTGTCTCTTTCTTCTTTGCCTGTACTTGTGTTTTTTTCTATTCATTTTGCAAGACAGAGGCAGAAAAATCAGACGAGAGATAGCCATAAAAATGGTAAGGAATGAAACTCCCCTAATGAATTCCATTTTCTATCCCATTTCCCATATAAAGAAACCAATTTCATTGAATTTCCTCGTTTATTTAAAATCAGCAAATCACAGCGAAGCATTTGACATGGTTTCCATGGCAGCACAGAAGGCCATGACCCAATTTTATGTCTGGCAGATCAGATATGAGATCGTTCAGTGTGTGTGTGTGTGTGTGTGTGTTCGTGTTGTTGGACGTGCGCAGACGCTTGTGTGCACATGGACGGTAAATATGAAGTTTTTCTAGATGTACACACACACACACACAC
>NW_007578533.1:95178-155365 GCF_000690725.1 Stegastes partitus | reverse complement strand
CACACACACACAAGCAAACCAACACAATCCTGCCTGCCTCTCAACTTTTCTCCCCGTCTGGATCTCTGTCTTTATCTCACATTTCTAAGTTTTCAAACTTGTTACTTTCTCTCTTCTGCACACACACACTGAGTCGCAGGTTTAAACGTTTTCAAGGATGGATGTCCTTTGGCCTTTATTCACTAATCTATTCAGTCTACACATGTACACACACACACAGAGAAAACTGTGTCTGCAGACCAAGAGCCAGCAATGTGCAATAATGTGCTCAAGGATGGGACACAATAGTGTTTTTGATTAATAATGCATTGTGTAGGGCCTGGTAATGGGTCTCTTGTGATTTGGAGCTGTACAGAGTCAAGTAGTTAAACTTTTCGCTTTTCCACAGATTTTTTCTTCCCATCCAGTTACAATGGTGCCAAACAAACTTAAAAAATGACCCTTGATGGGTAATGGCTGTATATTTTCGCGCAAATGAGCTTGAAAGCTTTAGAAAGTCCACATAAAAACACATTAAGACTAACCCTAAACTTGTACCTAAAGTCCTGCAGTACGTTTAATCACATTAAGGACCTGTGATGGAGTTTTAATGGTGCAACTACTAATGCAAACTATTTGAAAACTCTGTCAAGGTTAACAGCCTGTTTGGTTTTCACTAATAATGTCAAATTAGCAATTAAGTCAGGATGTTTCTGTGATGGATCAGCATGCGCCTTTTGCCTTTTCTGTACCTTTCCCTGGATTTGTGCTGATTGAGGGACAGTATGTCTAAAACCACACAGCTCACTGATGCCATTCAGATCCTGCCTTGTTTCCTCAGTTTTATTTCTACGACTTGTCTTTAAATATTCCACTCATTCCCAAATTGCTTCACCGCCCACAGTTGACTGTCTTAAATGAATCAAGTTTTATTCCATCTGCGCCATCTGTCTTATTAAAATGTTTGCTTTTCATTTATTCTGAGGGTGTTTTATTAAATCCATGCGGATGAAAGCATCAAAGTCATTAGGACATGTGTTGTTTTCTGGCAGACTGTTTCTCTCCTTCACTTATTTATTTAAAATCATTCCAGTCGGGCTTAGGTATTCCAGGTACTGGTGTAGACAAAGCAAACAGTCACTCCAGTATCTGCTCTGCCTTGACTTCATTAAATGTTACTGATTTCCACGTGCGTTTTATTCTCTCTGTGTCATTGCCCTTGACTTTGGCCATAACCTGGGTATAAATTCCAGGTATATAATTAATTGAGAACATGAAGAAGAACGGAGGGCCCTGCTTGAATTGCCTCTGTTTCCTTTACTTTTATTAATAAATGAAGATGTAGGACTTAACCGTCTCTCTGTCTGCTTCAATTTAGCCACAGAAGTTAATTGAATCACACTCTACTTCCAGGAACTCTGTGCCGGTCCCTCTGTCTGTTCGGTTATTATTATTATTTTTTTCTATCTTCTTCCAGGAACGTTGTTGGTGCAGAACATGCAGATAAATGGAGTGGCTGAGGGCCCGAATCGTACCATCTCTCTGTCTCTAAGGGACAACCATGACTACTGGGTGATCCTCGACCCTTCCAAACAAGCCCTTTACCTGAACAGCACCGGACGGGTTCTGGATAGAGATGTAAGACAACTGGATTATTTTAGCCTTGTTTATGCTCAAAAGAACCTTTTTTGACATCGACAGGAGTGTCTTTTTTTTTTTTGCAATTTTGCACTTGAAATAATTACACAGTCCCTTTCAAAATAAGAGTACATCGATTTAATGGGATATTTTCAGGAGATGTTGTTTCTGGTCTTAGATTTTTCTTTTTCTACTCGACTACAGAGAATTACAGTTCCGTGGTTGTCTTACTCTTGCCAGTATTTGCTCTCGCTAGAAAGTTATACCTCCATCTTCTCGGAGAAACATCCAGCACTCCTGCTGTTTGGCTTTGTAAAGTAATCCGTAGCTGCTTTTTGAAAGTCTGAATTTGGCACAAAACAGTGAGTCTTTTGGTAGTTTCTTTCTGCAGCAGTTGTTTTCTTTTTATGGTTAGTTATTTATTTGCTTCTGTACAACTGTACCATTATCATTTTAACAGTCTTCATCTATTCCTCTGTTTCTCCTTTGCAGCCTCCATCGTATATTCAGTCCATCGTGGTCCAGGTTCAGTGCACCAACGAGCTGATAGGCACCGTGATTTTACACGAGGTCCGCATTGTTGTTCGAGACCGCAACGACAACGCGCCGCGTTTCCAGCAGCCTCGATACTACGTCGCCATCAGCGAGGTAAAACACTCACGCATGCACAGCCGCCCGGCTGCCACAGAGATGAAGTAAAGTCAGAAACATTCCATAAAACTCAGTGAGGTGGACTTACTTTACTGTCTTTCACCGAGATCAAAAGCCATTTATTGCACTTCTCCTGCAGTGCGGCTGTCTATCATGACGGCAGGTACTGGACTCTTTGGTGGGAGGCTGGAGGCCAAAGGGGGGCGAGAGCTACAGTTCAGTCCAGCATGAGAGCAGTAGATCAATTGTACTGTACCAAGCTTTCCTGTGGGTCATGTGTCAGCGTTAAAGAAAATGTAGCCTGTCATAGGGGCACACTGCAATGCATTTTAAATAATAATAAAAAAAGAAAACCTCTGCTAGTTTTGTGAGCGGCTTTTTTAGTGTCAGACTAAAGTCACCAGAGGTGGAAAAAGCAGAGGTTTTGGGGCAGCCACGGCACGGATTTAAATCTGTTATTCCGAGGCTTCCAGAATAATCTTTAAGATGCCAATCCCGCAGTTAGTTTGTCCTCCAGAGTCAGGGGAAGCAGAATTTAACTAGAGGAGGTTCGAACTTAAACTGGACAAGGATACATGTAGCTCGCTGCCAGCACAGACCTAGGCGGACCCAGCAGAATATCTCATTATACAGTCTTCCACAGTCTGTCCAACTCAATCTGTCTTCTCAACCTCTTTCTTTCTCTCTCTTGGCCTTTCTTCTGTTTTTGCAGCACTCCTCTTCCTCCCTCGCACCGACACACTTATGCCCCCTCACCACTCCCAGCTCTTCATTATGTCACCTTTTCTCAACCTCCCCACCTTTCCTCTGCCACACTCTATATATTTCTGGTTGCCTTTTCCTCCTCCTCCTCCTCCTCCTCCTCCTCCTCCTGCCCGCTGCCTCGTACACCTCTCCAGTTTCTCATTACTCCTACTAAAATAATTTACTCCATTCAATAACAGTGACCACCGTACCATTTAGGAGATGCATCGTAAAAAATACGACTCCTGTGCCAGGCCAAGGTAAACTCAGTCAGTTTGGCGGTGATAATTTTTAAAAAATGAATACATTTATTCATATGCAGGCAATAATTCAAAAGCAGGGCCAGATTTATTCAGGTTTGAGTGCAAGTCTGCTCATTAGGCGGACAGCTATTGTCTAATTCACTTCTATTGCCCCCAGAACTCCAACCACTCTAATGCACTAAATTTAATATCGAGAAGAGTTCATCCAGCTGCATCTGCACTAAAAGCTGGTATAATGTAACCTGCTTTTAGTCGTCCGTTACTAAAAAATATTGACTTCAAGAGTACGAGGCAGACAGAAGACGCACACAGAGACACTATGGTTACTTATAAGAATGTCTAGGACACAATTTATGAGCTCACTGTGAAAGTTTCTCAGTACAAGGTGATCCCTGTGGCTGATTTCATGAGTTGGTGCCGGTGCCCAAGTCTGGAGTTGTTTCATTAGAGCTGTATCCAAAAGTGGGCAAAGTGACAGCATGAGACGTTCTGAAGACCATTGTTGGATCTGTGGGAGGCAGAGATAACCCTGTTGAGGGAAATGATGTAACAAATCATTGGTGCCGCAGCTAAATTAAACTTAATCTCAAATGTTTCTCGTGCTGTCTGGAGATTAGACTTCTGTTTTGACACCTAATCACAGATCCCTAGGCACATGGCTGGAAAAATATAGCACGGCAATTTATCGTTGGCAAACTTCTCGCCTTTCATGTGCTGTGGCAAGTGTTCAGCTCTCATGTTAAGAATTTCGCTCAGAAAAATTCAAATCAAACTGAATATCTTTGTGAATATCTAGCTTCTCCTTTCTCTGCTGGAAAGTGAGTTATCTTGTTCTGCAAGAGCAGGGAGAGGGAAATTAAATCAAAAATGGAATCAGAACTGCTTCCCTTGGCTCGTAAATCACAAGTTATTCTATTTAAGCTACAGTTTATTTATATGTCATGTACAGTAGGTATCCTATACTGTACATACCACACATACATATGGGCGGCTTTCCATGTTATATTGGTTCTGATTGTTCATGTATTTTCTCCCACCTTTTCAAATGTAAAAACTTGGGAAATTACATTAAATTGTTGGTTTGTATTGGTATTATTAACCTAAAATCAATATGGGTTATAATAATGATCAGCTTGTAGAACTTGTGGAACACTGGTTTGCTGAAGAACTGTGCAGATCAGTGCAGTGCTGAACACATTTATTACACCAGCTGTCATAAAAACAAGAAAACACAAATATTTTAAAAATCTTTCAAAAACTTGTCAACAACTAAAAGTGCTTCAGTTATTTATCTGGCAAATAACAAACTGAAGCCACTAAACAGTCCTTTTTCACGCATAATAACCACAACACTTTATTATTTTGTGTGGCCTCCTTTGGCCTTGATAGCAGCTCGTGTTCTTGCTGGGATTGTTTTTATGTCGTTTTCGACAGCCTCTTTTGTTGTTGAGTTCCAGATAGTTTCTAGGTGTTCCCACAGACTTGATTCGGATGAAACTTTTGTGTGATCAGTCTCTGAATGTGTTACATCCCAAATGTGTTAAATAGGATTCAGATCTGGACTTTGACTTGACCGGTCCTTCTGATCCAGATTCCTTTTTCTTGGTCAAATAGTCTCTGCACAGCTTTGAAGTAAGCTTGGTGTCATCTAGGGCTGGCTAGGCGCACCAAATAAAAGCTCAATAACATTTAATTGTCCACTCTTAATGACATATGTTGTGCTGCTGCAGCCTGTGAGCTCATCCATAGTTCAGTGTCCCAGCTGCAAACATCACACCCTCAGTCTCTGATGGTCATCTCAGGAGACTTTAATCATACATGGCTCTCTATCACTCTCCCCACATTCAACCAGTATGTGGACTGTCCAACCAGAGACGGTGGAGCCTTGGACCTGCTGTGTGCGGACACCAGGATGCATATTACTTAACTATTGTTATTTTCTTGTACTTTCTTCTCTGTTTTTAGATGCTGCTGTTTACAATAATTTCCCACGTCTGGGATAAATAAAGTATATTCTATTCTATTCTATTCTATTCTATTCTATATGTTAACTGTCTGTTCAATTTGATTAATTTCGTGTTTTTGGTGTGAAATGTTGCGTTAGTTGGGAACTGTCACGTAGCAAACCTTCAGCTAAACTGGGATACAGGACTTGAAAAACGGTTGTATATGTGTCTCCACAGCCTCCACCTCGACTCTCAAGGGTTATAAGATTAGTCATTTGGGATGGTTGCAGGATGGGAAGTGTAACTGTTAGATCACATACAGCTTTACACTCACATAACTCTTCCCCTAATCATTACCGGGGATCCATTCATATGTGGCTACACAGCAACATGCAGTAGCTGCTAAAAACTAACAAACAACATGACATCACCATCATGTGTTAGCCATTGGCCACCCGCCTCTCAAAATAATGTGAAGAACCCATCACCACCGACCATTACTTTATAGTTACTGCACCATTGTTTAGCTGCAATTCAGCTGTTACAGTAATGATGCTGACAAATAAAAACGACACAAACATCCCTCCTGTAGCCATATGTTTGATTAGTTTTAACCTAAACAGAACATTGGTGAGCAACAATTGGCATGGACCTTGTGAAAGGTAGAATATTAATTTGAAAGCTGCTTGTATGGCTGGCATGCCGTTCATACGCCCGCTGCAAAAGTTGGCTGCTAAGCGTGTTGCCTCTGGAGTGACTTTATCGCTCAAAATGTACACACAGAAGCCAATTCTTATTGTTGTCATGCATTTTAAAGCCAAAGTAAGGTACTTAAAGCAACAATGAATGAGGAAGTTCCCCAACACACTGCAGCATATTCTATTAAATTATTCATTTTTATTAATTGCATACTGTGATAAGTGTAGGTGTAATAAACTCTGACTACTGCCTACGTCTCTTTGGTCATTGCTGTAATCTGCTTTGACACTGACTCATTATTTTGTAACTGTGAGCATTTGGATCACCCGATTTCCTCCCTTTTTTCTTTTTTAAATTCTTCTTTTTTGTTTAGATGGGATGATGAGTTGCAGCAAATATTCCCACTAGTGACAAAGACTGACTCCGAACAGACAGAACATTGTGTTAAACTGCGCTGCCTGTGTTTCATTTATTTCCAGCGTAACTGAAAGCACACAACCAGCTGCCAGCTCATCTTCCTCCTCAAGCCCCATCTGAGAACAATAAAGCTAAAACTGCAAGTCATTTTTTGTTTGTTTGGCGGAGACAGTGGGGCATCGAGATCCCTTATAGCCAGATGCGTGTTCACTTTTTAATGCGTGCTGCCTTCATCTCTGTCACACGGTAGATGTTTGCGTGGCGCTGTCAGGGAGACGAGGCTGGCGGTACAGGATAGAAGCTGTTTAATGTCAGCGGTACAGTGAGTTTGAAAGTGTTTGACATCATGTGCTGAGAGATTGCAGACAGAGACGCTGAAGTTCTCTGTCGTGTGTGTGTCTTCTTTTTTAGCTGACGCCGGTCGGAACTACCATCTTCTCTGGTTTCTCTGGGAACAATGGAGCAACAGACATCGATGACGGACCCAACGGACAGATAGAGTACACCGTCCAGTACAACCCCAAAGACCCAGTAGGTTCTCCATCCACCATGTTGATCTCTGTCAAGCTTCATCTAGTCGGCA
Organism: Stegastes partitus; assembly: GCF_000690725.1. Lineage (NCBI taxonomy): Eukaryota > Metazoa > Chordata > Actinopteri > Pomacentridae > Stegastes > Stegastes partitus. The sequence goes on along the minus strand of NW_007578533.1, from coordinate 148,445 downwards.
TATGAACTCATTATGTCGGCTAGTAGTTCAACACCAAAGCTATGACAGTAAACCAGAATTTAGTTTCGGAAAAGAGGCCAAGAACTGAGCAAAAATCAACCAAAATTCACACAGTAGCACTTCTATTTCCACATTTATTGCTTAAAACTGAGATCATAGCCGCATTTGGAGCCAATATTCCATTAGTAGTAGTAGAAACAGGCTATGCTGTTGATTAGGACTTTGACTCTAATCAGAAAAACTGACCTCATAACATCATCATCATTCCTTAGCTTCAGTTTCTCCGCAGAAATGCTCCAAAGCCTATGAATGGTTTGAGATTCTTTTTGCATAAATTATAACTGACCTCAGGAACAGACAGACTAGGCCTTTATTGATCAGGGATTGGTTAATTATTAGCAACATTTGCATAATTTACTTTCTTCTGGAGATCAGATACAACACACTTTCTCTAATCTCTCAGTCTCTGAGAGCGTTTTAATGCCACCAGAAGACTTTCATTGTATTGTGAAACACATAGTAATCTGTTATTTTGAATTTCAGCTCTCTTTCACTTCTGTTTGTGTTATTTGAGTGCATTTCTTTTGTTCTACCTCGCTCGTCAATCCACCAGTTATTGAACTTCTCTATCAATTGTAACCTACCAGAGTTTAGAAATCTTACAATCAATTCTACACTTTCACTGCTGTAGCTTCTAGAGCTATTGCACGTCCACTGCAAGTCTCGACTAGTCTAAACTGTAAAAATGTGAAGAATGAACTGTCGGCTGTGGATGTATCGGACTGTGTTTGAGTTCGTAATGTGTCCGTATGTGTTTCAGACAGCCAACCGAACCTTTGACATCCCTCTGACGCTGTTTGGCTCCGTGGTTCTCAGAGAAAGACTCAACTACGAGGAGATAACACGATACCTGGTCATCATACAAGCAAATGTAAGTGGCTTGTTTTATATTCGCGCTTTTGTATTCATGCGCCTCTCAGTGCAGCAATTTTGGAAAGGGAGGCTTTTCTTCTCAGATCTGCTATAAAGGATGGCTGCAGAAAATAAACCCTCTCCTGACTGAATGGGAATGTAGTCCACAACCCAGAGTGTCGTTATGTTTATGTAGATTTTTTATCATCGTGGTAACTTTAATGTCCCACTGCCTTTCTGACTGTATCTGCCGTGTTGGGTCAGCCTTAAGGGATCCGTAAGAGCATCCTTAATTATCACTAATGTTCTTTATTTTTTTTAAATGTAATTGTTTTCCTTCTATTTCCCAGCACTCTGTATGTTTTATTTATAAAAGTGGTTTATAATATACTTAATTTCCCTCAATGGGCAAAGCACACTCATGGGGAACGGTAGTAAAGTTTGAAGGATCTAAACTGAAGCATGACAGAAAATTGTTTGCGTTGCCAATTGCGCCATTAAGGGTTTTTTGTTTTGACAGGAAAACCTTGCTTACAAAAGCTTTACTTCTCTACAAAGGATTCTGCCAAATATTCATATGTCTCAAGGCCCATTTCCCCTAAAAGCATTATTAAAAGTCAACAGTACACTGAAAGATTAATGTGTTTCTGGCTGCTTGAAAGGCTGACATATTCACTGTTCATCTGAATACAATATTAAGAGTGTTTGAGTGGCTGTGAATTTGCTGAATATTTATTCTTACCAAGGAGTTTGGCTTACAGACCATGTGCAACCAGTGTAAAAGAAAACCCCAAAAAACGCTTGAAATAAGGCTGACCTTTTCAGCTCCAGTGTTACAGGAGGAAAACATAAAAGCAGGGATTGATTGAGCCGCGTAAACTTCTGACCTTGTCTGAATAATTTATTTAAATGACAACATTTGCTATCAAGCTCTTCCTCCGGTGCCCTCTGTTTCACAGCTATAGATGCAAGTGCATACAAATAGAAATGAAACAAACACCTCAACATTCTTGGAAACATTAGTTTTCAGTCTGAGATTTGAAAGAGAAGCTCAATGACAATCTTATGTGTGTGTGATAAACACAAAGCTACAACCAGCAGCTGGATGACCTGATTCAGCCTGGAAGTGAAGGGGAAGTGCTGGTATCATACGAGGTGCGTCACAGAAGTTCCAGGACTGGTGTCACAAAAGATATATTTCAAACCCAAACTACAAACTATGAGTTTTCCCCTTCAGACAATCAACCAGCACATCCACAAAAAGATCCTGTGGCGTTTCCTTCATTCAGTGAAGAGGCGAGAGTTGTGGCAGGACAAGTCGTGGCTGCTTCACCATGACAACCTGCTCACGATGCCCTGAGCATCCCACAGTTCCTGGCTGAGAAGAACATCTCCGTGCTGGAGCAACCTCCCTACTCACCCCACCTGGCTCCGTGGGATTGTTTCCTCTCCCCCAAGCTCAAGGGAGTCATCAAGGGGACCCGTTTAGAAGACGTGGATGACATCAAGACGGCTGTGACGACGGAGCTGTGGAGGATCCTGGAAGAATCCTTCCAGGAGTGCATGACGGCGTGTGTTAGACTCCAGGGGGATTACTTCGACGGGGAAAGCTTGTAGTTTGTAGTTTGGATTTGAAATACATCTTTTATGACACCAGTCCTGAAACTTTTCTGCCACACCTCGTAATTCTGTCCAAAGGTAATAAAATCTATGCACTATTTCTCAGTAACTAACACTAATTAACTCTCCTCCAGTCTTTGTGCTAAGCAACGCTAGCTGTGTCCTGGTTGTAGCTTTGCATTGTACAGCAATGAAAGTAGTGCTTACCTTTTTATCTGCCGCTCAGCATTCAACAGTAAATGCCGAAATGTCAAACTAAAGTCAAACCAAAAAGTGATAAGGTAGTTTTTGTTGATGAAATAAGTACACATCTGTTGTGTGGGCCGAGTCTGAATGCTTTACTCTGAAGACTTTCACTTTCTCGTCTACATTTCACCCCCTGTTATACCGCAGAGCGTGTGGCATATAATTAGATTATTTATGGTGTGAGTCGTTGCTTGGGATTAACTGCTGTCCTGCATAGTCATGAAAGATGCCCTACAAAAACATACTGCAATAAAACGAGTGCGGTAGTATGTTTTCAAGAGATTATTTCCAGGCCAGGACCTCCGTGTCTTTATTTTACTGTCAGGTGACCGACAGCAGAATGTAATGCAGTGATGTGATATCGCCATATGAGCGTCTCCCAGGTGTAATTGAATTATAGTAAAACAACACTCCAGCAAAACTTAATTAAGGTGTTGTTCTTCTTATCTTTTTTGGCAAATGTTAAAGTTTGTGGGACCTTACAGGAGTGGCAGAAGTCTCTTTAATCCGAACAGAAACAAGCACTACCCCATATGCAGAAACACACGCACTGAGATGACTTGCACAAGCTTGAAATAGCAGATATTATCTGTAGAGGGTTTTCTTCCTCCACAGTGAAGCAGGTAAAGGGTGGATATGTGATGGTTACATTGATTATTCAGCTGTGGAGAGTTTGAGCTTCGGGTAGTTTCCCTGATTTGGCTATTTTGTTTGGAGAACTTTACAAAATAAAAAGTGGTTGTTGTATATCTTAATTATCTTTAAATAAAAAGAAAACTGAAAACACAGCAGTTATATCGACCTTTCAGATGAATAGGCCCGTTAACTGTTTCCTGTGAATTTGCTGAGCAGCTCGCTTTGTAATTGGACGGCGGATGCTTCACCACGAGCAGATCAACAAGTAGACAGCAGCACTGGATTTAAAAAATGATGGCACATGGCCGAAGGAGAAACAAAAGTTTGGGAGAAGCTTTACTTGCAGCATCTGACCAGGACTCTGTGCTTCTTATGAAGTAGTTAAATTGATATTTTATGAAGCCCAGCTATTTCAGCTTGAGGTCTATTGAAGGTCTTCTTCTGAGTAAAGCCTAATAGTGTGTGAGGACATCCATTTTGTATGTAACAAGGTCATACATTTTGGTTTAGTTTTGTTTTCTAAAGCCGTAGACTGTTACACAATACCCATGTCCAGGTGTATTCAGATGAAATGACTCTGTGCACATTTTTGTTCTTAAATCAAGGTCTACACAATACAAACACTTTTATTACAGCGTGTTACTGAGATCAAGAGTTCTGTTTGCCAACAATACGAATAAGAGCAATGCAAATGAAATTAATTAATGACCACTCGAATAAACAGAGTTTACAGTTCACGCTATTATGGATATTTAACACTGACAGTTTGGAAAATGAGGGCAGAGTGGCGTAAAGAAGAAAGTCGACCTTTGCACTGTCGGCGGTTTCGGGTCAAAGCAAAACTGGCTTCAGTTTCAAGATAATTAACTGGCGATGTCAGAAGGTTATTAAGGAATTTCACTGTTCTGACAATATTTTCACAATCCTCAAAGTCTCTGCTGACCATCAGGACGGAATAAAAATACTTCCAAACACTGCTGGTTAATTAGCTTTAAGAGAAAACAATGGTTTTACTTCTGTGACTGAAATGTGTGGTTGTACCTGAGGGTATTCCATATAGAAAACAAAAGCAATCCACACTTTCACCACCGTGGAGACGTTTCTTGTTAGAGCAACATATCACATTATAACAAGAAAAGTTGCTTTTAATAAGATGAAGTGAAAAGTTAAAGAACGGTTTCTTCTACATATGGATAAGATGCATAGAAACAAGAAAATATGTAAGATGAGAAAGATTAGAAAAAGGAACACAGCAGGTCTATGTTTTGCCGTGATGGTGGGAGAATGTAATCAACAGGTGAGAAAACTTCTTTAAAAATGGAAATGTACAAAGAGTCACATTCATATCAATTTTTGTGACTTACACAGAAAATCTTTAAAATCAAATAATTTTGTTTGGCTGTTTGTTTTTTAAATTAAATCACATAACCAAGACCAGGCTGTTGACGTATTTGTTTGACTTTTTAGGTCACGTATTGCAGTTATAGACAAGAAAAAAAGGTTCATTATCATCTATTTAATACCTGTTAATGCCCTGCAAGCCTGCAACACCTGAAAGGGGTTAAAAGTTGTTTGCTAATGATTAATGTTTCTTACATTATTCTGGACACTCGAACAGCGACAGATGGGAGTGGGAGCGCTGCTAATGCTACGCTTTCCAAGTTCTTCTTCAAACTTTATACTTTCATTTGAATTTATTCGATCTGTGTCTGTTTTTCTTGGCTCCTGCCAGTTTAAAAGATATATAATGGAGTCCATTGCAGTGTATTAGTGGAGTTTCTCATCATCATCGCTTCGCTCTTGATGAGGTGTAAATGGAGACGAATGAGGTACATATTCAAATGGACCTTTTAAAGAGTTCCCTTACAGTCTGTCCGTTTGACTTTCTGAAACTGTAACAAGGTTGTGGTCACTTTCTGTTCAAGGCACAAAGAGGAGCCTTTTCAAATATCCAAATAAGAGTGTGCAGTGTCAGCCAAATGTACAATAAAAGCTCTCTCTCTGTCTAGGATCGAGCTCCGTACCCGAGCGAGCGCCGCACAGCCACCACTACGCTCACCGTGGACGTGCTGGACGGAGATGACTTGGGTCCCATGTTTCTGCCGTGTACGCTCGTAGGAAACACCCGTGACTGTAGTCCCATCACGTACAGGGCTAATGTGCTGGAGCTGACAGAGCCGGTAAGTGTGTGCCTCTTATGTGCTCATATTATATATTGTATTAGATTTGTGCATATGGTGCAGAGGGCATCTTTCTATTTGTGCATTACTCACTCACCTTCAGCGGGGAATGTCGGCGTACGTGCAGCTCGAGTTTGCACTTCTGCGACGTGAAAGAGTTTTTGGCGCTCTTCACTGTTTGGATGAGGGTTAACAGTCAGGCCTGGTCCCACAGGACTCATCCTTACAATTGTGCCCCTGTCTGCCGGTTTATGCATATCAATATCTAACTGTTCAGAATTTCAAGACCACAAAGAGCTGATGCTACTCCAGCGTATCCCCCCTCACTTTAGTAATATTTCACATTATTTGTCAGCCCCTTGAAATCCAGTGAAATTAAATTCTCTTGGCAGTGTGCAAATGGATTAGAAACTTAGGGGAAATCATCCAACTTTACTCATATTGCTAGACTGTGTCACCGCGGATATTTGCCTTTTCAAATCTCGGAGCTTTCAAGCAAGGTGCAGCACGTCAGCATGAAGGCTTCAGTTCAGATAACAGTATGAAACATTTATTTAGTCAGTTTTAAAATGCAGCTAAGTAATGAGACCAGAGGCTAAAATTATCCACGTGGCCTCGAAAAATAGGCACTTTTGTTCCGTGTGTTGTATGTTTTCACATGCAATTTATTCAATTTTATTTATATCGCGCCGATAACGACTGGAATTGTCTCAAGATGCTTGTCTCAGAAGGAGGCAGATGAACTCGCATCAGAATAACTCATTAGCATACATGCAGCATATTTACACGATATATATACAAGATGACATTATGCATACAGATGGTGCAGGATGCATGCAAGATGGATAAAATGGAGAGGAGGTAGCATTCAAAGAATTAATTGTACTCCAGCTTAGTGGGTATACAGAGTGCTCATGAGGTTACTGTTATGAGGATAAGCAGAGCAATGAGGCAGAAAACGATGTCAATGATAATTGTTGTTTATATTACCATTCGGTGGCCTGGCACACAGTATGTATATGAGATGTATCATAAACAGGGAAGAGATTGTGCATAACGGTTCGGTTGGAATAGCCAGCAGCGGCTTGTCGCAAGTGGATTAGATAGAGTGCCTGCAGCCCACAGTGGGTATATACTGGAGTAGGAGGAGGAGAGAGGAGACAACGAGAGTGGACAGAGCTGACTGATACGTAATTATAGGTTATGGTGAGTAAGCAAAGGTCCTACGATGTGGCATAGAACCGAGACAGATTAGTATACAGAGTGGTCACAGACAAACAAAAAGCTTCTCATGCATATCTCAGTGTGTGAACATATCATTACACGGAAATGTCACTTGACACGGAGAGAAAAAATAGAGGTTGAGGGACAAGTTGACTGGTGGGTCGTGTGTGAGATTTCTTAACCATAGGATGGTATTTAGATGGTTTGATAGTTGGTTCACTTAAGATAGGAAGATTATTCCACAGGACGGGTGCTCGACAACCAAGCGCTCTGTCTCCTATGGTGCTTTATGGCGCCATTTGAAACAAGAGCGCTGGTATTTTAATGGGTTTTTAGTACATAATGTGTCCTGTAGAGTGATGAACTTCATAAAGAAAGATTTTATTGTACCCGTACAAATGAGGAACTTTTTTTAATTGTCTTAAAATGGTCCTGTTTTGTCTTTTGAGATAACATTTTCTGCTGCTGTCACATTTTTACTCCATTGAAACAGCACAGTCATGGCTAGACGTGGAGAGAAATACTTTTTTTTGCAGCGTAATAAACTTATAATGCCATAATTTTTCCTAAATGAAATTACTTTTAATCATTCTACAATATTGAAAAAAAGAAGATAAAACCACAGGTGTTGGCATTACTGGAAGAAAAGGTGACTCTAGAATGGTGTGGAAATGTTACGACTTACATTTTTAGCTTATATGCAGACAGCCTGCAGTTTAACCCAGTTCCCGATTTTATGTCACAGTACAGTTGGTGGTTATTGAGTTACTAATTACTTCATTGCTGCACTGAGAAGCGCACAAGATTTATTTTAAAGAATCTGGTTGATCATAAGCACTGTTGCCTCGCAGCAAGAAGGTCACTGGTTCGCGTCCCGGTGGGGGCACCGGAATCTTTCTGCGTGGAGTTTGCATGTTCTCCCCGTGCAGCGTGGGTTCTCTCCGGGTTCTCCGGCTTCCTCCCACACAGTCCAAAAACATGTTGAGGTTAATTGGTGATTCTAAATTGTCCGTAGGTGTGAATGTGAGTGTGCTTGGTTGTCTGTCTCTAAGTGTAGCCCTGTGATAGACTGGTGACCTGTCCAGGGTGTCCTTTGCCTTCACCCTAAGTCGACTGGGATAGACTCCAGCCCCCCCCCGCGACCCTAGTGAGGATTAAGCGGTGTATAGATAATGGATGGATGGATGATCATATGTTTATTTTTGGTGATTTTTTAAATGAAACATGTAGAATAAAATGGTTTAGATTAAATATCACATTTTTAAGAGCAGATTTGGTTTTTGTTTTTCATCGAGCAGCTCAAGGACTGTTAGCGAGTTGAAAATCTGCAATTCTTTCTGCCTTTGCGGTTTCTGTCTCTGACTAGTAATTCTGGCGACTTTTTAGAGAATAAAATGCCTTTCGAAACCGGCCAGCGAGTTTCGGAGTTCAGAGGGTTAATGTCCTTCTGAGAAAATTCAGTGTTGCATTTCTGACAGATCGAGCCATAAATCTCTTGTGTATGAACAAGTGTCATAAGATCGAGCCGGCAACACTGTGCTGCGTGCTTATGCTTACACAGCTCTGTGTACTTTTGCATTTGTATCTTTGGCATTTAGCTGATGCTGTTATCCAGAGCAACTTACAACACCACTTTGTAAACGAGACAAAGTTGCTGCAGGGAAAATCCTCAACTCTGACAAGTCAGCAGTGCATTCATCCCTCACCACACACAGACACACATGCACACACACCCTTGATGGTGACAAGCTAGCAGTGCGCTCATGCCTTAACGTCCCCCCATCCATCTACACACACACACACACACACACACAAACCCGCAACGGTGTCAAGCCAGCAGAGCAGTCATGCCTAACTGGACATTGTCTACTTCATCTCTTTATTTATACTGAGATCTTTGTCACATGCACACACACACACACAAATATGCTCACTTTACTCCAGACACACTGCCTTCAGACCTTTTTTGTCTCCTCTCACTCACACATACAGTCTTACACTCACACACACACACACACACACAGTCCCAGCCAAGAAAGACCTGCTGAGGAACAACAGGAGTAAATCAACTTTACACCTCCTGGTTTTAAGAAGGAGCAAGTGTGCGCAGACAAGGACAGGCTTTAAAATGGTGAGGGGATGATATGGAGGGGTGAGGTGTTGGTGAGGGAGGGGAGAGGGGAGTCAAACATGGAGAAAGATAGCGGGGAGGCAGACTCGCAAGAAAAAAAAAAAGTTGTGCTGGGAAAATTCTTGAGGGGCTTTAAAATCTGAAGTGATGTATAAAACACGGCGCATCAAACACAAAGACTCTCTCTCGCTTGTCAATTTGCTCCCAATACAGAACTGCTGCTGACTCTAGCTACTTCTCTGATTTCAGTTTTTATGATCTCACACCATCACAGCAATAAAAAAATAAAATGGAGTCATACAGACAAAGTGCGGTTGCTGGCCTCTCCAGTTCTCTTCAGTTTTCATTGGCTATTGATGATTCTCGGACTGTGATCTCTGTTCACTTCAGGAGATCTGTGCAGATGTCATATTAATGCTCGTGTTGAGGAATCCGTTGTCATGAAAGATATGTTGATATCGCAGGAACAATAGAAGAAAGAATAATAGAAAGACTAAATGCCAGCAGTTTTGCTAGTTCCACAATCCTGGTTTGTGGACTCATTGGTGAGACTTTCTAGTCCCCCAAAATGGTCATCGTTGAAGTTTCATAATTGGACTAGAGTATGTTTACATGCTTACTCCAGACTAGTAGGTGGGTAGGAAGTAAGCTATGACAGAAAACTGGGCAGAATGGACTTTAAAAGATGTTAATCTGAGAGGATTTGACAAAATAAGTCCTTGAGTTGCTAAAAATGCAATGCACAAGTCTCCCAACACTGTAGAAGTGCAGTGTCAAACCACTGGAGTACCTCTTTAATATCATTTATTTTCATTCATTTCATTTATCTCCTTCTTCGTTTGCTTTTCATAGCATTACTAGAGATCTACATGAAAACTAGTGTCAGTGAGGTTCACAACTTCCTGATGCAATTTGTCTTTTTCATTACTTCTCTTACTGTAGAAGGCTGCAAGGTGGCTCAGTGGTTCGTATCGTTGCCTCGCAGCAAGATGTGAGTGTGATTGGTTGTCTGTCTCCAAGTGTAGCCCTGTGATGGACTGTCCCCTGCCTTCACCCTGAGTCAGCTGGGATAGACTCCAGCCCCCCTGTGGCCCTAGTGAGGATTAAGAGGTGTATAGATAATGGATGGATGGATGGATGGATCTACTGTAGAATTCTCAAAACACACCAAAGCCTTTTGATATTACGAAATCTCTCAGTCCCTGCACCATTTCTTTACGCTTGCCTTCGTGTTTGCTGTTCGGAGACCTTTTACAAGGTATCCTGCTCCTACTGTACATTATTATGCATCACATTCCCTAAATATAGCACCACACGGGTCCTGGGTAATACATAGCCTAATATCATTGTCAATTCTGCCCATGAATCATCCTAAGATTTTCTCATTTTCAAACATTCCCGGAATACATGAGTGTGATCTACATTTTTCTCACCACACATCCTCCAGCGTGACAGTTGTGTAGATGAATATCTACTCTCTACTCTTAGGACTAATGAAAAATCTGACAATATTTTTCCAACGTAATTCCTTCTCTAGCCTGGAGCTGCTGCTTGTTTGCTGTACCTTACATACACTGTGCCAGTCATCTGCTCATATTTCTATTTTGAGTTCTGCTTCGTATTTATCTCTAATGTGCAGTGTAGAGGCTCGTCTAATTGACACTAAACCTCGGTAGAACAGTGCAATCGCTCTACCGGTAATGTTCTTATATGCTTTGCACATTGTCACGGCCGCCAGATTATTTTAATTATTTCTGTTGAAAGTTCACGTCAGCCATAATTGCCTTTTCCACACCACACTGCTGTACCATGTGCAGGACTAAACATGGAATGTCCATTTGTACAGACTTGACTCAGAGAAGGCAGAGTGACCCCACATTTTTACCCACGATTCGCTTGCTGCCAATGTGGAGGTCTCATTAGAATGAATGAGTTGGCTGTGTGTTTTGAGGGCGGTAATTGGTGTGCACAGCTCCATAGGAGGTAGCTGCAGTTTGAATGGTTTCAGAGGTCCAAGAACTAAAAAAGCAAGCATATGCAGCACCACCATATCCATCAAGAGAAGAAAAAACACTCTTTAAAAAAATGAAAGAGCATCGGCCATGCTCAGGTCTTTTCTCAAACAATCATTTTAGATCATTTAAGTAAATGTATGTTTATGCCTGCAGCATGATCTCCTTTATTAGGTTTACCAGAATGTGCACTCATCTATTCAATGCAGCTGTCTCTCAGGAGAACATTTTGACTGATTAGACTATTTCGCAGCCGTCCGACAATAGCTGGATCCAAAGAATGGAAGGTGGGTAGCTGGGAGAGGTAGGGATACGGCATGAATGGAAAGGACAGCAAAGAGCTGCTGTTCCTGTTGTACGAGAAAGATGGGGAGGTGAAGTGAGGAGAGGAACGAGCGAGGAGGAGAGTCAAGGCACTATAATAGTTTGAGTCCTAATCAGACTGATAAGATATGACAACCTCAGAGCCTCAGAGCCAACGTAACTATTCTCCCTCTGTGTCTTTCTGCCTCACATGCGCACCGAGCTGCCGGTCGTTTATGCCGAGGAGTCGGCTGTCAGGCCATGTTCACACATACGCTTCAGAAAACGCTGCTGCCTCTGCAACTCAGAAATTTATAGCTGTAAGGGAAAAACGGATTATTGAACAGCACCGTAAACAACCCGCCCAGGACCTGACCAATCATTTAGTTTATCATTGCGTAATACCGGCAATTGATTGGCTCCAAGTAGCATGAACAAAGCATCAAAGACCACAACTTTATTTCGTTGCTCTTTTTCTGAACTCAACTTCGCGGCACTGCAGTGCACTGCCTCGTGCAAATGGCCATCTGTTATTTTTTCATGTGATCGGGGAGTGTTGTATCTCTGTTGCACTCACGAATGTCTTGCCGTGCACTTTTCGCGCGGCTCTTCACCTGACACAAGGGCTCACCTGACCAAATAACCTCCGGGGTTTTTTCTGCCTCCTCTATTGATCTCCTCGCTGCTCCTGGGATCAGCCACCTGCCGGCACAGCTGCTGCTCATTTGCTCATTAGTTTCTCCACTATATATAAAAGGCAGTTTGGCAGCCGCCGTTGCTTCGTCGTTGCAGTGTCTGAGCTGTTTGTGTCTGCTCGGTACCTGTTGATGCTGAGTCTGCAGCATTTGCTTCCTTGATTATGTCCGCCTACAGTAAACCTTTGACAGTCCGGCGTGTAGAAAGCCCTTCAGTGTTACCTGCCCAACTTGCTGCATCTTCTCGGGGACCCACATTCTTGTCTTGCATCATTATGTGAGTTTGGTGATGCCAGGCTCTCCTTAACTGATCTGGTTTTGCTACACCAAAGCTTGGTAATTGCAGAGAGTTTGCCTACTTGCTGTATAATAACCCCAGTTGAGCATGAAAGAGGCAGAAAAGCAACGATATAAAACACTAAATAAAACAAGCCATTATACGACGGAGTATTAGGGCCACATTAAGAAAAGTATTTTTCCATAGACTTCGAGAATAAAGTCGTAATATTACAAGAATAAAGTCTTAACATTTAAACTACAGTCGTGACTTGATAATCCGACCCTTAACAATCTTAAAACTTGCTATCCGACAGGTTTTTAGGAAAAATGAACAGAACCCATAAAAAACAGCCTTAACATACAGACAGCCTTGGATTCTGACTCCGACATGACATTTTATGTCACAAATAAGGATAACAGTGTATTATCTGACTGAACAATCCCACAGATTGGCTACGTTCAGACTGCAGGACTTGATGCTCAATTCAGATTTTTTTGTGAAGTCTGATTTTTTGCGAGTTCGTTCACATTTCCAATTAAATGCGAATTCTATGTGATCTGCTGTGTGACCTTCATACGACCCAGAAGTGTCCCGCATGCACAGAAGAGGACACGACGTCACACGAAGTGAGCGTGCTCAGTGTTTACGGAAGTAAACACAGATGGTAACGGTGGAGCATATCCGCCATTAACCACCACCACCACCAACGAAACAGAACTGTGACCACTAACTAAACTAGCATCAGCAGCCAAGTGCTGTCTGTGCATTTTGGCCACTTCCATCCCATCGGAGCGCTCCCCCGGGGTGGAAGTGGTCGGAACGTGCACAGGCGCACCGGTCAGTTAGTCGTGAAATCCAGCATTGCGTAGTGTTCTGACAATACACTAGTTATTATAACAACTATAAACAATAAATATTAACAACAAAAATTAACAATAAATGAGCCTTCCAGCATCAAGCACTCCTTCTTCCGTCTTGACAATCCGACAGCCTTGCTAATCGACATAAAAGAAGGTTTTACATTTAGTGTCAGATTATCGAGTCACGACTGTCGTTGTTTTAGAAGAAGATTGTTGTAAAATGAGGGATGTGGAGCATTTCATGAAGTTGTACTTCAGTATTGGTTTCACAAACCAGGAGATACCTCATCTTTACCTGATTCTTGTAAAATTACAGCTTTATTCTCAGCGTCTGTGTGGCTTAATACTCTGTCGTACCATTATAATACCAACAGGCTTTGGCAATTAAACTTCCTATATCTCTGCAGAATAATCTAAATAATCATGAGCTGCACTCCTAATTCAACAAAGACACATGCCTGAGCACAACACCGGCGCTCTGACACTATTAAATGCACCCTCGTCAAAATGTCCTCTGTGCCGTCTCTTCTAATGAATAGCCATGAGCTATACAGCACAATGCAGTTAGTGCTTGCAAACAGGAGAAAGTGCAACGCGTACCCAACGTAGAGGTTGTCTAAAAGTTGATAAAACCTGATGAGAACTTTGACTGAAGAGCTGCACGTCTATATAGTCAGAAGCCTCTTTGATACCGGCTGCACAGCGTGTGTGAAGTGCTTTGCTTTTAGTGCTGTCTGAAAAAGAGCATAAGCACATTTTCTACACAAAGGTTGAGCCTTTCAGAACAGTTACAAGTGTAAAGGAACCTCATTTACATTGCTTTTTTAGCATTCTGAATAAAAGAGGTCAAACTCCTAATGGAGTGAATGATGAAGGATCGAAATGGTTTTCTGGATGGCAGGATGATCAAGAAATATATTGAAGCTGAATCTGTTGCATTCAAGTCCTTTGTCTTGGCCAACCCTTCTCAACCAGTTTCTGTTTACCAAGTTTTTTGCTACATTCATGTCTCATCTCCAGTCCTACAACCATGGCTAGAAGTAGACAGAATTTTAAAATGTCTTCTGACTCATTCGTAATGCCATATGTCGTAAAAATTTAAAAATATATATAAACAATGCAAAAAATCTGGAATCAACATGTACAACATTTTGCAAGTGCCCATACATGCTACCAATACTGGGAATAATGGCAACTCTACATACTATAGATATACGTTGATGTTTAGTTTGTTTCCCAGTTCAACCCAGTTCAGCCAACAGGTCCCAGAGGTTTTGTCATGTGACTGTTGGTCACATTCGAGTCGCTAATGGCTTCATGGTTACGCTGAGGAGCACAACGTTGTATTCATTAGGGACTCTGTTTATTGCAAATGGTTTGTTTTGGGGAAATTCTGATGAAATGTCACAATGTTAGGATGAAATTTGGTTAATTTTCCAGATAAATTCATAAGTCACACATGAATAATTCAAACAGAGTTGTCAGGTTGTTTCTAGTTCCTGGTTTCAGTAAACGTTAGGATTTTATTTCGTTTTATTAAAGAAAACAAGTCTATGGAGTTGTAAAACACAGCCTTTATCAATGATGGTATTAATAATCAGTTGTTTATAGCAGTGGTTCTCAAACTGGGGGTCAGGACCCTCATGGGGGTCCCCAAGATAATTTCAAGGGGTCGCCAGATCATTGTCAAAAAAAATAAAAATAAAGCCTACATTTATTAAATAAATGTGTATTAGGGCTGTCAAAATTACAAGTGTATACTTCTTCCCACTCCTTTTTTGAACTTGTTCATATTATGATTTGATTATGGGATATTATTTATTCTTTTTTGCTCTTTTTAAAATTATTGTCTTTTGTTTTTATGTATTTTTTCCCTTTCATTTGTTCGAAATAAATTCAATTCATTCATTCATTCAAAAGAATATTAACGTGTTAATGTAAAGAGACTAATCTGTGGAATTTACACATTGATTTTTGACACATGAACAACAAAGTTATTACTCAAATTCAATCTGCGGCGTCACGAACACAAACTGATGTTATCTTGGGGGTCGTGGCTCAGAAAGTTGGAGAACCACTGGTCTATAGTATCACACACGGTGCTGGCTGCTGCTTGCAAATCACACTTTTCTGATTCTTGTGCTGCTTTTGTAGCCTTACACTGTCGCCTCTGTTTTACCCATCGAGAGGCGACGTGTAAAACGTTGTCGGTAACAAAAAGTGTAGCGATACTATCACAGCGCTCTCAGTGACCCGGCCGTCTTTCTGAAACTCCCCTCCACTTCTTTCTTCTCTGCTGCATTCACATCTCTCACCGCTCCCTGTTTACCCTCAGCTCCTGGCAGATTCATCTCCCTTCTATATATTTACATCCTCTTTTACAGCACTTCATTACTCGCCATAACATCGCCTCTGTCTCCCTCCCTTCCTCCCTCACTGACGGGCAACAGGAGAGACAGCTTGGCCGTGCATGTCTTGTAGAGTTTAAGCATTGCAGGTGTACGAGCGTCCAATTGTGTGCAGCGTGTCTCGAGAGGAGAGCGCTCAATGCTCTGGAGCGCATTTGGAAGTCGGTGCTGTGTTGCTGCTCGTGCTTGGTTCTCCGTTTTATATGTTTAGTGACTGTAGATTTTATCCTATAGATATTTCTCTCCTCCCATTATACCAGCCACAGCATGTTGCACAGTCGTAAGTCAACATTATGGCCTGACCACATTCGCATACAGATGGAGCCACGCTTCAAAACTGGGTGTGTGTGTTTTTTAATGCAGTAGATAGACATAGAAACAGGTACAATATGCAGCAATAGAAATAGATCCTAATTTTAATTGTGGGCGATGACTTTTTAATTACTCTGATAATTCCTTTTCTCTTTCTGGCGTGTGCCCTTCGTGTGATTTAAAGTGTGCTTCGGTGTGTTTTTGCTAACAATTGATTTTGCTGTTGAACTCTCACTTGCTTTGCTGGCGTGCTCACAGCTTGTTGTTACATCAATAAATAGCAAAGCTTTTTCTTTCTTTCTTTCATACCTTAGAACAACTGAGTTGGACAGACAAGCAAGAATTATCTTTTTAAATTTTAAATGTAGCTTTTATATCCCTTCCCGTTTTAGCTGTCGGTTAAGGCGGCAGCTGTTTTTGTTGCAGTTGTTTGTTTTAAGCTAAGATTAGGATCTCTTATTACACAAATTAAAGCTGGCAGTGCGTGGTGGGAAGTTGAAAGTGTTCCAAGTTAGCTTGTTTGTCTTGTTTTTGTTTCTGTTCTTTCTTGTTTTTTTTACTCTAAAAAAAAAATGAAGCCAAACATTACGTTACACGCACAATGTCATTTTAATGTAAGTTGTCAAGAACTGTGTCCCGTCGTCCTCAGTGCCCAGAACAGCTACTGTCATATCTGCAGGAGATGCTTCCAGCCACATGGTTATGAACTGTTCACCTCTAATGCTCTCACTAATTTTGTCTCCAGATGAAAGTGAATCCCCTCAATGTGACTCCACCCATACAAGCTGTGGACCAAGACCGGAACATACAGCCTCCCTCTGACAGACCAGGGATCTTATACTCCATCCTCATTGGTAGGTTGACATTTTTGGGATTTAGATTTGTTGCCAGCAGAACATTATATACAGGGAGATGGCACACGTTAGTTTACTGACCACAGACTTGGCCTTATATATTAACTCTCTCAACCTCAAACAGTCTCTCGGTTTTTTCCCTCTACTGAAGTCCTTCATCTCTGAGAAACAGGACAACAATGGCTAGAAGTAGAAAGGACTCAAGGTGTCTTTTACGCTGCATGACATTAGACAGTAGTTTGGTTATTTATCTTTGAAAAACATTATAAACCTTGTGCTTTATATTCTGCAAATATGATACTATACATATATAGATTTTTAACAACTTGACTTTTTATTTGTCTTCAATCTGCTTTGTGTAAAAACAGCTGCAGTTCAGCCCAAAAGTCAGAAAATTTCTGTCAGCTGAATGTTGCTGAGTCACTAATCACAGCCGCTCTGAGAAGCACTGATTTAGTTTTTTATTTTTTATTAACAGAATCTAGCGACTACACACTAGCTTTTTTTTAAAAAAAATGTGAGACATCTAAAAAAAAAAAGGGATTTTAATGAATCATCACGATTTAAAGCTTAGATTTAGTTAAGTTTTCCAATCATGCATTGCATTACACAAATGAGTTGTTCAAGGACCGTCAGAAATTTGAGAATTTTGGTCATTTCATTTTTTCTCTTCGTTTTTTAAAAACCACGATTTGCGTTTCAGAGGATTACATTAATGCAACAGCGTTCATCAATCATGAGCAGGATTGTTCAGCAGCAATGTAGAGTCTCTATGTTATATGTGCAAAAAGTGTGATGACATACCCTCATCAATTTTTAATACAGTTCTCCAGAAATGTACTATGTTGAAATGACAGATTCTTTTATTATTCTAGCTGATCTCAAGCTTCTACAAAGGCATACACACTCTACCTGCTCGGCCAGGTGATGTGTCATTAAACTAGTTTTCTTGAACACGATGTTTATGAAACATTTAATATGTTTAAAGTGAAACAAAAGTCAAGCAGAGTCCCAAATTCTGTTTCCTTGAGTCAATCCTAATGTTCCACTCAAGAACAAAACATGTGTTTACATGGAGCAGATAGATGGAATCAGATTTTGTCAAATGCAGGTCATTTCCTTCACTGTTATATGTTAGAGTAGGTTTCTGTGATGGAGCCACTTAAATGTTTAGGTGCAGGATTAACTCGTCAGATTAAAATGTGAAGCAATTAACAGGATACTTGTAGCCAGTTTGCAAAGGATAAGATGCTACAAAATCACACAGATGGAATTATTTGCCCATTAATGCCCTATAAGTGCTTAAGTTGAAAGAGGTTTATGAGGGCAGCAGTTGCCTCAAGACGTCTTGATTACTGTTTGAATGCAGAGTCACAAAATGTGCATAGTCTGTAGAAATCTGGTGACATGACTTGGCACAGACTTGATTACATTTCCCAGACTCCTCCTGTGAAACTAATCTCTGTCTGAGTAAGGAATATTAGTGTGACGAATGGCAACAAAATCTGTCGGAACTTTGCACCTAATCCAGTGTTTACGATTTTAAAGTGAGTAAATGAATAAAAATAGCAAAATCCTTGATGGTCGAGGAAGAATAAATGTCAAAAGCAGTGGCATTATTTCCACTTCATCACACTGTGGAAATGAAAAAATGTTCTTTAGATGGCAAGTGATCAGGTTATTTCAGACTGTTGGGATGCCCCGGTACCCTAAAGGTCACGGTGGACACCATTTAACTGCAATTACCATGTTTGACCTTTTGTAGCACGTCATGCTCCGCTCACTCTCCCTGCATGTCTTCTCCACCTCCCCCACCACTATCAATAACAGCACAAATGAAAAATCCAGTAGTATATAAAAAACTAGGAACTAATTGTTGCCAGTGGAAGATGGACTGTGTATTCACTTGGGCCTGAATTTCCAGCCAACAGGAACCACAACATTCCTCAGTAGGAGCCGACAAATTAATGCTAGCTATCTGGGGAGGTAACAGACATACACAGAAATGCACAATTGAGAAGTGATCGTGCACATGTGCTGGTGTTGCTGCTCCTCTCACCAGAACTTGATTTCCCCTCTGAACAATACAGCACTTCACTGCACCATATATGTACGTATGTGCGGTACGTATGCGTGTGCATCCCTGCTTGTTGAAAGCCGAGATTAGAAAAGTGGGAGCAGTAGCCATACCTTTTCCCCTCCTTGCTTCCTTTTTTCTTTCTCCCATGACACACACCAAACAAACATATATCGATTCTTAAACCAATTACTGATGTTTCCACCTCTCTGTCTCTCACACGCAAGCTGATTTTGGTTTTGTAAGTGTTGTTTTTGCTTTTTTTCTTACTGTTTCTTGCTTTCTCTCTCTCTCTCTCTCTCTCTCTCTCTCTCTCTCAGGCAAACCGGAGTCCTTTGCTGATTATTTCAGCTTGAACAGAACCACAGCGGAGCTCCTGCTACTAAAGCCCATCGACAGAGAACTCTACCGCAGATTTGATCTGGTTATCAAGGTGAGAAACATTGCAGCTGCAAATACGGCAGTTTTAACACAATTTTCTTCCAGCATGTTTCTCATAGAAACTCAGAAGCAACCTGTCGCACCACTGTGTGGTGCTTTTTTTTTCCCTCCTCCTTCAAAAACTGCCTTTAACCCTCAGATATCCATGAAGCTGTTCAGCATTTCTGTACGTGTAAATGAAGACTGAATATTCCTCCTCAGCTTATTTATTTGGTGCTTCCTGGTGTTCGTCAATTACAAGTAGTCCGCCCTGAACATATTAAAAGGCAGTAACTGTGAAGCATTGGATGTTCTCCATGCTGTAGGTGCTTTTGTCTCAGTTAGGCCAGTAATGGGATTACCCCACCAAACATACATTAGGCTCCACTCTGCTGAAACTGAAAATGGAATTTCAGCTCTGTGGGATGTCCAGTGTTGTGCTGATCCATCCATCCACCCCAACCTATGCAGTTTTGTGGCTGTATACCTGCATTCCCTGGCCAGTTTATTAGATGCACCTGTAAAATCTAATGTAATCCAATACAGCAGCTCAGCCATGAATCTTCCTTTTACTGAGCTTCTACTTTTCAGTTTTGCTGACCTTGTCCAAACAGGGGGTAACCCTACTTTATGTTTATTATTCATTATTTAGGTTATATTGGATGTGTTTCTAACATTTTTTCCATGCCGTACAAGATGTACCTAAGAAAATATCTGTTGACGTGCGCATCGAATCGCCTCCTTTACTTCCCGTTGTAATGTTTAAAGCCACTAGAGGGCACTGTCAGGGTAAATCAAGCGCATGGATCTTCAGAAGCCGCTCACACCAGTGAGCTATGGGTGTTTTTTTCATCTGTGTATTGTCATGTTTTTTCAGATTACTCACAGGGAGGTTGGGAATAAAATATTCACTGTGTTTGTAATAGGCATGGACATTCCTCAGAACAAAGCTGAAAGAGAAAGCCAAAAGCCTCCCCCAGGCTTGGAGGGAGAGACGTGAGGCAAAAATACCGTGTGATGTATTTCAGTCAAAAATCATTCTCCTTTTCAAAGTGAAAACTCAGTCAAAACTGAGTCCATTGGCATGAAACAGTAAATGACATCATTCAGTGTGACTTGTAGATAATATCCCAGCTGTCCTTAGCAGCTGAATGTCTATAAATCTGCTGCAACATTTTGGATAGAAGTCACTCCAGAACTTCATGTTTTTAAGTTTTCAGTCATATAATACCTTGTAATAACTGGTCTGTGTGAGGTACGATCAAAAAGTTCAGAGACTGCCTACAAAAAGCAAAAACTCTGCCTGATTTCAATTTGCTGCCCTCCCCTTCGAAGTCCTTACCATGTGCAGGGGCTGCCCGCTCCCAGCACTCCTGCCACGCTTGAAAATCTCCCTGGAAGTCCCCTTTTGTAAGTGTGTTAAGCACCATCTGTGACGCACACTGGATCTTCTCCACTGTCAAAACACTGACCCTTCAACTTGAATTTGAAGAAGTCGCAGAGAGCCTCATCCAGCGAGCAGAGTCGAGGGAAGTGACGATAGTGTCGGTGCATGCACAAAAAAAAAAAAAACAACTATAAAGGTTTTCACTGTCCCGTTGGTGGGAGCATTACCTTGAGTCCATAGAGAAACCACAAATGCATACATGCAAGTGTTCACAAACGTTTGTGACGTACCTCTAAATGCTAACCGCGCAACATCCCGTGGAGTCCTGCACATGATCGTGCATATGACCATGCACTCTATTCATGAACAACTGGAACGGACTTTCTGATCACACCAAGTGCATTACTGGCTACATTACAAGCAGGAACTTTTAATTGCTGAAGATAAGATTCTGGCAAATCCTTTCAATTTGCCAGAATCCAGACAAATTTAGCCTGAATTAACGGGACTCAAACAAGAATTCTTGTTCATACCTGTGGAATGTTTGATGTTTGATCTTACTTTCTTGGTGGATTTAGTTCTTTCTCTCTTCATAGCCTATTGCTTCATTAACCTGTCTGTTGGTGACAGCATTTTTCCATCGATTAGATTAGCAATCATGCTGCTCTTGAAAAGATTTAAATTACCTGAGGACCAACTTTGTGCACAACCTGCCCTGTACACAGTTTTTTTATTTGCCCCATCAGTCTTACTAACAAAATAGAAACAACCCAGAATTGCTGTGCGTGGTGTCTTGGGGTAAATACTTTGTTTCATAAAGTGACAGACCGATAAAGTAACCTCACCAGTAATGAGTCAGCCTTTCCAAAAACTTTAATTTATATTTAACCTTGGGTGCGAGACATTGTTGGGGAGAAAATTGCCAAAGTCATTTCCTCAAATAAGAAAAGAAACGCACTGCTGGGTTGCTGGTAAATGTATTATTATATGTAATATAGAGAATAGAAGTGCATCATTGCAACTGGATAGAGACCTCTTCTGTCTGCCCCCCAAAGAAGAATAAGAATGACAGACTCTTTACCTCATGACTCGTTTGAATCGTGAATATGTCGTAAGTTCAAACCCTATTGTGTGGTTTTCCTACCATGTAAACTTCAACTCCCACAGTCCTTGGACAGAACAGCTTGTTACAGATGAGACCTTTAGCTTCGGTTACATTTCATAAATTTATGAAGGAGCCTCTTCAGACTGGAACTCCGAACCTTAGAAGACCTAAGAGCTCTATTATTGACTAAACATTTATGCAACTGATCAGAAATAGAAGATTAACAGATGATTAACATATAATAAAATGACAACCTGAGATCTAACAGTTTATTTTACTTTCACAACACCTATTTATTTATTATGCCCAAGATCCGTGCCATGTCTGTGTGTTGTTTTGTAAATCACTGTAAATACATGCTGCCATAGCAACAGGATCTGTGGCTGGTCAACTGCAAAAGGTTGACAACTAAAATGAACAATTATTTTCTGTCCACATTAGGCAGAACAGGACAACGGACACCCCCTGCCAGCTTTTGCCAACCTCCAAATCGAGGTTCTGGATGAAAACAACCAGGCACCCTACTTCCTGGAGACCAGTTACCATGGCTACATCAGCGAGGCATCACCGGTGGGAACCACCATAGCGACCACCACCAGCCTGTCTGCACCACTGGCCATCGTAGCTCTGGATAACGATGTGGAGGAGGTGAGAATAAATGCATACAGGGGAATGATTGACAGTAGAAGGGGAACAAGCTGCTGAATGCTCATGTTACTGACAAATCAAACTATACACGGTAGTCAGAGTAATGGAAATGTAAAACAGGACAATGCAGAAGTTGCTTTTTGATTTTTTTTTTCTGTGTAATTGTCATAGTTGTGGCTACTCCAACAGTTTATGATTTTTTATTTATTTATTTTTTTGCATTTACTTCCATTGTAGCTGACACCCGGTGACACACCTGTAGGTACCAGCTGACTTCATTCCTTCTATCCTCCCCTTCTTTGATCGAGTTCTCTAAATCTCGAGCTGATTGACATTAACAAGGACCGCACTGCTGACAACAAACACAAGAATAAATTTAGCATCGATACAAACGCTGATTGATCGGTGTTTGATGGCTGTGCAACGATCTACTGTAGGAAGTGGAAACTGGCTGCTGATTGGCCCGTCAAGCTTCCTGTTGTCATATTTCACATATTTCAAACAACGCTGACCAAGATTTGATGCCCAGAAATCACGGGAATTGTTGACACAATATGGGCTTGATTTTAAAAGGAGATCAACAAAAGCAGCCTTCTAGTTTCTAGAAAACTACGACTGTAGCTGGCAGATTTGATTAGCAGTGGGCAGTGAACTAATTAAGCTGTTTCTCAAAGTCTCCAGCTGACTTGTTGTGAAGCAAAACACCAACAAAAGAGAAACAAATTAGCCGTGCGTGGGATTGCAGCCTATATTGAAGTGGACAGACATCCTTTTAATCACTTTCTTGCACTTTTGTCTTAGCTTTTGGACAGACGAGAGTTGTTTTTGCTCCTATTACATTTTTTAAAGTCCTTTAATCCTTGGTACGTGCCAAAGAGCGGAATCTGGTTAATGTAGGTGCTTTTGTAGTTGAGACATGTAGAATAAGGTGAATAAATGCTGATGAAATACAATGTTACGTTACATTTGGGGGCTGCAAGGTGGCTCGGTGGTTAGCATTGTTGCCTCGTAGCAAGAAGGTCGCCGCTTCGCATCCTGGTGAGGACACCCAGGATCTTTCTACGTGGAATTTGCATGTTCTCCCCGTGCAGCGTAGGTTCTCTCCGGGTTCTCCGGCTTCCTCCCACACAGTCCAAAAACATGTTGAGGTTAATTGGTGATTCTAAATTGCCCTGAGTCAGCTGGGATAGACTCCAGCCCCCCCGCGACCATAATGAGGATTAGGCGGTGTATAGGTAATGATTACATTTGGTTAAGTTTCCACACATGAGTAGTTAAAGGACTTTTGGAAAGATCAAAATCCGGCTGTTATTTTTGTTTGTACATTTTCTGGCCCTTTTTAGTCGGTGTTGGGGTTCAGAAGGTTCAAAGACACGATCCTCCAAGTTCTATAGCTGTCCTGTACTGTCCACACATAGAGACTAAACTGCATCCACAGCTTGACAGGCCTATTTACAGTCACAAAGCTATGACTGGACTGTTTAGAGGAGGCTTTAAGCTCCCTATACACTGTGCTGCTGGTATATCCATATTTCCTGGCATAATAAGACGAAGCAGTTTTTGCACTCTGCTTTACCTTCGCGATATAAAATCCAGGTCTCAGTCGTGTAAATGGACCAGCTCTTGCCTCAAAACAAAATTAAACCATCATATCAACAAAAGCTTGCAGCATGGTGACAGTATTTAAACACACCATACAGAAATGAGGGATCGGTCAATTCAAGTGTCCATTTCCATCCTCCTTTTCGCTCTGCTGAATCTCTGCTTTGTGCCTTGCTTGCAGTGTGTGAAGTGCCCTATCTAATTTCCCTGGGAATCTGTATAGTAAAACCATTTCCCTCTTAAATTGCCTCTCAGTAATAATGTAAGAATTTACAGTGCTGCAACATTGTTATCGCCGATGCATTCCCCAGAGCTTAGTTTGTTTAAGATGTAGCATAGGCATTTTGACAAAAACAAGCTTTGGTTCATTGCTTTCTAAAAGACCCCAACAGCAGGGAATGGGCTTAGGGAGGATAATGCGTGTGTGTTCTGTGTGTGTTCCTAAGTCTTTGCGTTTGTGGCGGTTGATATACATTGAGGTATTTTTAATATTGCTAACCCTGGTGTTTCCTCCAGCATCAAGCAGCAACAATGATGATTAGTCCTAATTGCTTTTATGCGCCGTCCATCACTTTTTATCTATGCGTGTGCATCCGATTGTGTCTCCGACTCCGGTGTGTGTGTGTGTGTGTGTGTGTGTGTGTGTGTGTGCGTGTGCGTGTGTGTGTGTGCGTGTGTGTGTGTGCACATGCTTATTTATGACTCAATATCCACACCGGCTACATCGACAATATTATCAGCCCTCCTACCCTGCTGAGCCAGCCTTATCTGGAATGAGAGCTCCCTCACACTCACACACACACACACACACACACACTCACACACACGCACACGTATATATATACAGCACACACACACACCTATAGAAGAGATGACTGTGTAGGTAATGTCAGAGGAGGACTTGGATGAGGTTTGCCTCTCCATCACCGCACATGCACGGAACGCACACAAACATACAAAACATGTTTTTCATTCATATTCTGTTATCCAAGCACCTTCTGTGCATTCAGCTGTTTTGCATATGGAGTGTTTATGATGTTTCTCTACTGATTTCAACATTTTTCCCTAAATTTGTAACATATAATACAGTCGTGACTCGATAATCTGACACTAAATGAAAAATCTTCTTTTACGTCGGATAGCAAGGCTGTCGGATTGTCAAGACGGAGGTCCAGATACAAGGAGGGCTTGATGCTGGAAGGCTCATTTGTTGTTAATTATTGTTCATAGTTGTTATAATAACTAGTAGGGCTGGTCCCAATAGCACTTTCTGGTCTCTGGATATTCAGACCCAATTAATGATGAATATCAGAATATTCTGCGCAGTTGGGGGGCCACTTCCACCCCGGGGGAGCACTCCGACGGGGTGGAACACACAGGCAGTACTTAGCTGCTGATGCTAGTTTAGGTTAGCGGTCACAATTCTGTTTCCACCATCGGTGGCGGTGACGGTGGTGGCGGCGGCAGCGCCACTCCCCCGCCGCTGCCGCCATCCGTGTTTACTTCCATAAACACTGAGCACGCTCGCTGCGTGTGACGTCATCGTGTCCTCTTCTGCTCATGCGGGACACTTTTGGGTCGTATGAAGTTCACACAGCAGATCACATACAAGTCGCATTTAATTGGAAATGTGAACGAACTCGCAGAAAAATCAGATTTTACAAAAAAATCCAAATTGAACATTAAGTCCTGCAGTCTGAACGTAGCCAATCTGTCGAATTGTTCAGTCAGATAATACACCGTTATCCTTATTTGTGACATAAAATGTCATGTCGGAGTCGGAATCCAAGGCTGTCGGTATGTTCCGGATATTTTTAATAGGTTAAGGCTGTTTTTCATTGGTTCTGTTCATTTTTCCTAAAACTCTGTTGGATAGCAAGGTTTAGGATTGTTAAGGGTCAGATTATCGAGTCACGTCTGTACTTTGAATATGTTGTGACATGTGGAAAGAGGGAGAGAAAAGTGAACACCTGGGTTTTTGCCTACTTCAAAATTGCATTGTTTCCATTCATCAAGGATCCAAAACTCTGTGTATTCCTTTAACAGGTCTTGTTTTTACATCGCAACAGTTGTGACAGCACTTAACAGATTTAAATGCATTGCAACTGAATGAATGTGGGGCTTGTCACCAGTGGCTGAGCCCAATTATTCCTTCAGTGGGTAATTTAAGAATAAAAAAAAAGAAGATGTCAGTGTTAAAGCGCCTTCCCTTCACCTCTCTATGTGTCCTTCTCTTCATCAGACCCGGGATCCTCAGCTGCACTTCTCACTGGACAGTTACTCTCATCTTTTCTCTGTATCTGCCACCGGAATCAGACGATATCTCACCCTGGTGCAGCCCTTGGACAGAGAGACGCAAGACTCCTACACATTCACGGTACTCCAGAGCCTCGGTATTTTTGTGTGCATTATACACAAAGTGTTTGCACAAGAGGGAGACGGTGAGAGATGTGCGTCTGAATGCGTTTGAATAATGCCGCTCAATGCCCCTGATAAAACTGGTAGTATTGAAAAATGACTTTTATCTAAAGAAGAGATGAATACTGGAAGCAAAAAGGGAGCAAAGAAGTGGGAGGGGAAAATAAACAAGGCAAGAGAGAGATAGAAGAAAGAATTGTGAGCATTTTAACCCCATACCCAAGCTTGACTTTAAGCTATTTTACCAGTAAGAAGGAAGGAGAAGCGAGGAAGAGGTGAGGTGTGAGCAAAAGGTGGAGCAGAGAAAACACATTTAGAAATAACAGAGCGGGAGGTTACAGAGAGCACAAACAGTAGATAGACTGAAGATGAAAGGGAGGCAGAAATGAAGAGAAAGGGAGACGAAGATTGGATGACATGTGCATTGTCTTTGTGCCCTTTTTCTATACATGTAGAGTCTAAAATTACACTTAGCTCCACTACTTTTCAATACCGGATTGAATTTTCTGCCATAACAGTGAATTAGTTTGGCATGACGAGCAGCGCCTTCATTAACGATTGGATTCTTCTCAGTATTCAAGCCATTCCTCATTGCAGAAAAAGAAAAAAAACAAGACTTATTAGAGTACCTACTGTCCCTCCATCGGTTATTCCGCTATTGTCTGCCTGACTCTCATATCTTCTGTCTCATTGTACGTTTGCTCTCTTTTTATTCTTTTGTTGTTGTTCTCGCTCTCGTTCTGCCATTGTCCCTCTTTTATTCTCCATCTTAGCTTCTTTATTGGTGGGGCGCAGAGAGGCTGCCCATTGCCAAGCACATTATCTCAATGGGTGCGCTTCACCACATGACGTACGGCGATGTTTGCCTCTTACAGCAGCCTGTTGTCTGACACGTGCAACCTGGCAACGCTGGCCGTGTGAGTCCGTGCAACGTAATGTGGTTTGGCGTGCCCTTGAGTGTGCATTCAGCAATTTGGAAGTTAAAGATAAATAAAAGCAGAAGGTCTGTTGTATTGATTGAAAGGCAGAGGTGTACAGTAATCATCATGAAAGCCTTGAAGGTGAAATTAAACTGGATGAAGAGAGAGAGAGAGCGCGCTATGAGAAATGGAGAGGGATTTTCATTTGATGGAGTCAATCAGCCTCATGGCAGATGGTTTTGCGGAGAGGATTGGTATCAGTGAAGAAGCCTCTTCTCTCGTGATAGTCACTGTGTTTGGAATCCAGAAACATGAAACAATACATGTTTGCTTTTGTTAATTTTGGCAGCGTGAAGTCGCTGGTGGGAGACTGAAGTGGCTGTTAGAAGAGACAGGCAAAGAAAGCAGGCACAGAAGTCACAAAGCAAAATATGTAAAGCACAATAGCCTGCTTAGCCAACACCGACCCTCTGAATCACAGGCAGTTTCTGGGCGTTCTTTTTTGCAGCTGTCACATTTTTACTCACTGTGGGCTTGTTTTTCTCTGCATCTCTATTGAAACGGCACAGCCATGGCTACAAGTATGATGAGGTAGTAAGGTGTTGTCTGTGCAGTTGTAATCCCATAAATCATAAAAAGAATAAGAAGAAATGCTTAATTTTAATCTTTTTTTTGGAAGCGTTTTTAATTTTATGACATGTGCTCTGTGTAAACACAACCTGCAGTTCAGCCCAGTACAGCTTGAGAGTCAAATTATTTTAATTTAGAATAAAAATATACTTTCAAGAAGTTGTTTTATACAAGGGACACATGATTAGTTAGAATATCATTTTGTATTATATTCATACAGGAATCAAAATGTCCTGTAACCTGGTTGAATTTAAAACAAACTAAGTGACAAACAAATTGCTCATAATGTTTGGGATTTCAAACCTAAGGTGGGAAAACGTATTTTCCTAGAGGTTCAAATAGTCCTTGATCTGATGCAATGTTCAGAGAAACTATTTTTTGTGGTATATTTTACAGTAAACATGGAACCCAATGTGCACCAAATTCACAGAATCACCCCCCTACGGTTTTGTCACTGCTGTTGGTCACAGCTGAGTCACTCATAGCTTTATTTTTGCTCCGATGACTTTTGAATTTTGAGGTTTTTACAGAATATGGTTAGAGCCAACAAATCCTTTTTGGTGAATTTTTAAATGAGACGTGTAGAATACTGTGAACTTGATGTAATAATCATGATTTTGAGCGAGCTTTTGGTTAATTTTCTCGACGGAACCGCGTGTCACAGATGGAGGAGGTTGTCAGCTCTGGTAAATGATGTAATTTGGTAATTTTTCTTTTTAAAAAGTCATGAAATATATTTGTTTATTTACCTAATTTGACTGAACAGCTAAACCATCTCTCCGGCTATTTTAGTGTTTGACTTCTGTCTCCCGGCCGCTGATGTGAGGAAACATTTCAGAAAATCTCCACATGATTAGATTGAGATGTTTTTAATTGGAAAGCAGCAAATTCTTCTTCTTTAAGGAGCAGCTCAACATTTTGGGAAATAGACTTTTTTTTTTTTTTTCGCTTTCTGGGTGAAAGTTAGAGAAGAAAATCAATAGAGCTCCCATGTCTGTGCGCTAACAAATAGGCTTGAGCCTGCAGGGGGCTAGCCTCATATTTACTGTATTGAGTCGTATCAGTCGTAGGTGTGAGAAAGCGAATGAGCGTATTTCCAAATGCTGCTTTCTATTGGTTCTATACATTTTGAATGGAATTGATGTTGTATTTAACTGAAGGTCATGCGAATAATTACTGTGAGCCTCTGTGTGTGTGTGTGTGTGTAGGTGAGATCCGTTAGACAGCCGGGACAGTTTAGATCAAAGAATTCCCAGAGTTTTTTTTTTTTTCAATTGCACCCACAAGAACACATAAATAAACCCTGGCACACAGATTTAAGGTGAAAAAGCACAAAGTCGCTGCACCTCAAAGGAAACAAGGAAACAAACAGACAATATCAAGATGTCAAGGACGTATTCAGCGCACAGTCCGCCCACCTCCCCCCCCCACAACCTCACCAGGCTTCTCAAAATCATAGCTCTTCTACAAGATGGAACATTTTATGTCTTTGCTCTGTTTACATTGTTCTTTTTTTCTCTTCTCCGCGTGCGCGTCTCTTCAGCTTTTAGCATCAGACGGCGTCCAGCAGAGCCTCCCCGTCACCGTGACGATAGCGGTGTTGGATGCTAATGACAACACTCCAACTTTTCCTAATGTCTCGTATAACGTCAACCTGTTCACCGACATGATGCCTGGAGAAACTGTGTTACAGGTAGACACTGTCACACACACGGGTTAACAACACACTTGTAGTAGCAGCAGGAACATATTTGATTAAAGCATGTGTCGGTGTTTGTGACATGTTTGAGTGTTTCTCTCTCTCTAGTTGTCAGCAGTTGACTCCGATGCAGGTCCGAACGGTCAGGTCACCTACCGGATCTTGGCTGGGGACCAGGGGCAATTTCTTATCAGCAACAGGTGAATGGATCCCTGGCATTGTTTAGATTGTTTTTATTTTACTTTAACAGTGAAAGAATAAGAAGTTTGACATTTGGGAAATACAATTGAGTTATAAAGGAAAGCCCACAGTCCTGTCAGTAGCCAGTTAGCTCTGTATGAATGCTAAAAACGGGGGAAAAGCTCGCCTGGCTTCATTTAAAGGTTAAAAAAAAAAGTCTCTGAGTGTAAAAGTGGCAATTTGTGGTTTTACAGGGGAGTTATGTAGAAGACTATCTCTCAGTCACCTCCTGAAGTCTTGTCGTGACCTTAAGGTTGCCAGGCAACCAGCAGAGACTGACTCTCTGCAAGAAAGTGCATTAAGCATATTTGCTCAAATGTCAGAGTATTTCCTAAACTAATTCTACAAATCCGCTTGCAAAACTACACAAAGTGCCTCAGGTAAATGGATGTACTGATTTCTGTGTGTGCGTGTGTGTGTATATGTATGTGTGTGTTTTTAGGCATTTCATTATAGGACCAACCATATATTGTTAGACTGTTAAAACTATCGTGTTAATTAACTGCCACGTTCAAAAAGGGTGACGATGAGACAGTTGGTGGTGTTTGTAGATTTTTGTGAATAAGCCAAGGCGGTGAGAAAATAAACAAGCTGCGGTGTGAAATCGTGGTGAGCGTTCATAATCGTGTAAAATTAACTGTTTTCACAGCACCGGGGTCATTACTGTGGCGCCGGGTGTCGAGCTCACGGTTGGGCGCAGCTACGCTTTGACTGTAGAAGCCATGGACAACGGCCCTGTACCTCAAAGAAGGTGGGAGGCTTTTCTCTCTGCATTTTTTTTTCCTCTTGTCTGTCTGGAGCCAAGGCTTGAAAGGTCATCAGCTTTCCAGAGCGCTCACACTCATTGTCAGACACGCCACAGCGCTGTCTATCACCCCCTCTTTGTTACTCCTTCCCTGCCACTCTCTCCATCTGTTTGCCATTTTCAGGTGAGTCGTTTTCATTTTTTTTTTCCCCCCCCTTTTTTTTCTGGAAAATATGGTGAATTCTAGCTTTAAATTGGAAAATGGCTGGACAGGAGTCTGAGAGGAAAATGGGAGAATAGAAGAAGCGAGGCACGGTGACATAAAAGTTTGCCTCGCTATCAGATATCCTCCTCTTGAGAACAGAAAGAATACTATACCATCCATATTTCAGAAATGGGACAAATGCAGAGACATGTAGCATCCAAATAAAACACCACAGAGAGTAAAAGAAACACAATACACAATGGCCTGTTGTATTCTAAAGAATAAAAACAAGGTCTGATTTGATAAGGTGACATTTCATTTATTTTTTTGTTTTCCCCGGCCTCCTGTCTCCTGCTTTCTGCCCCTCCATCTCGACTTCATGAATTAAATCAATAAGAAGCCGTAACTTTGAGCGTCTCACAATTTCAGGCTGTTCCCCAACTCGTGTTATTTCATGCAAAAAGCAGCTGCCCCTACTATTTTTTGTAAACTCTGAGCGTATTGATTTGGTAGCAAAAGTCTGGGCAGAGAGCAGTTAAACTGTAAAACATTTTAGTTTTAGGAGTTGCCATGCAGTATTTGAGAACAGAAGCAAATCCAGGGATCGAAGCGTTCACCCACCGGAACACAGTCAACCCACATTGCGCCATAGATTGATGCAGGAGCTGCACTAGTAAAGAGTTTGATTCCTTGAGAGTTTTTTTTTTTTTTTTTCTCCTGCTGCACTGGGCTTAAACTTGACTCAAGAAACATCATAGAAACGGGGACTCGCTGGGGACAAACCGTGAGCTTTTGCAGGTTGCAGTCCAGCCAACACCTTTTGATGCATGTTGTCCCTCTGCCTGCTTTCTGTTGTCTTGTCTTGTTGTATATCATCAAACACCGAAGCACGATGAACAAAACATGCGAGAAACCGGCATCGGTGGGGGAAAGCAGCCTGTTGTTTTCTGATACTCAAAGCACACTTGGGTGTAGTTTCTTTGTGTTTTGCACTTGGGAGCAGCTCAACAAAAGGATAAATTAACACTCCGACGTCCTTGCAGAAAGGACAAACAAGCTAAACAAGTCCTTGCTCCACAAACAAGGAACAAAAGCGACTATCGGTTACAGACGCACATTTAATCGAGATTTTTTTTTCTTTCTTTTACCTAAAAGTGTGAGGAAAAGGCACAGCGCGGTGCTGAGGTGACGATCGCTCACTGGGTTGGACTTGTGTGATAGGAAGCCAATTTTATAAGTTGATATAGGCTGAACTGGTCAGCGGGGAATATTTCTTCGTCACCCTGTGATTACATGGAGGCACACTCGAGGATGTCACTGAGCGGTTAATTTGAGCTGTCAGTGGCCAGTGGTGGAGGTTTCTGTTCTGTTCAGGGTACTGACAGAAATGTAATCACATTTAATAAACTCCCCTGACACCTGATTAAATGTTGGAATATAGAAAAAGAAGTATGAACGTTTTGCATATGGCAGGGGAGCGCCGGACACTCCGAGTAAGTGTCTGTGCCGAAGATGTAAATACGAACCTCTAAGAGCCGGCTGTAATCATTCACACTGGATATTAGGAAATGCCATCTTCATGCCGTTTCAGTGAAATTGTTGAGAGACTCGCAGCTCTCATTCCGTGCAAATAAACAGAACATTCTAAAGGTTATCTGAAGTTAATACAAAGCTGCAGCGGTCGGACTTAGATAGTTCAAGTGGGTAACTTCCAAAGCAATAGTTTCTTCAGTGTTTCCGCAGTGACTTGTGGTGGAGGAGTGGTAGTAACACAAAGAGGGATTTATGTTCTGTACAAATACATCCACCGGAGGTGTAGACTTGAGCTATGTGGCTGAAAAGTAATTTAATGCCTGGAAATCTGCTCAATTACTCTGAATGTAGGCAAAGGATATGATTTAAGAATGCATTTCTCAGAGCTGCATCTGGCACGTCCATGAGTTCCGCTTGCTGGTGTCATCAGTTCTTTCTCATCTGCTCTGTGGAAAAGGTGGAAGTGAAAAGTAAGAAGATGCTGCACTAATTGGGTGACTACGTTTCTTGCCAAACAAACAGTCTAAGAGCCGACTGCTTTTACCCTAATTCAGGATGTTAATCTACCAAATAGCCACCAGTAAATGCCCACAGGGCTCGAAATCTAAGGCGGGTTTTCGGCCACAGAAACTGGTCGACTCGGTGTGTCATCGGCACTTTAAAATCAAATTCCAATTGAATTTTAATTGGGTACATTTTGCTTCATGTTTGAAGGTATTTTATCAGTAGTTATGAAAACTAATCATTAAATTTACTAAAAGTTCTCAGCATCTCAGGCAATCAGAAGTCCAAACTATATAAAGCAACACAAATTAGGTTTCCTACAACAGTTGACTGTCCTCGAATGCACCCAAATTAAATCACCCGACAGTGTGGTAGTAGAGTAATCTAATTGAACAACGCCGATAACATCTTATCTATGAAACAAATGTCCGTTGCTTACATTTAATTCTATATCTGTGGTTATCTTTATTGCAGTAGATTGCTTTCTCCAACAATATTTGTCAGTCATCACGAAAACCAGAATCCTCTCCCCTCCTGGTTCCAACGATGTAGCTGCCAAATCAATACAGAATGTGAACCACTACAGATTGAGGTGGTTCCAGTGATTGGCTCACAGATTGTCCCCAAATTTCCCCAGACCCCCTGTTTATCTCAGCTGAAAACATAACCTGCATAACAAATCGATATCTATCTCTGCTACCTGATTTGTTAAAACCATGGGTCAGTAGCCCAAATGAGCCGCGTCCCCCTCCTGGCGGGCGCCAACAAAACATGACAGACAGCACATTTTTTTTAATGAGTTTGGATCTGCACTTTTGACTGTTACATCTCCATGTTCGGGAGGTCTGGGACTTTCCAAGAACCCTTGAGATACATGTTTCGTTCAGCTTAGAAGTGCTTTTGCATGGCCTAGATAGATGCACCCCAGAATACTGACAACAGCTTATGCTCAGGGGTCTCATTTATACTTTCATCAAACTGGAGGGTAAGAGAGAAAAGAGGGCGCCACCAGAGAGGAGAGATAAGATGTTAGATAAATAGCCAGATGGCGAGAGAGAAAAAAAAAAGAAAGAAAAGAAATCATTTTCACGCCACCTTACAAAGCTTGTAGCGAATTACGGAGGTGCTTTAAAGTCACGGTTTTTGCACAAGCAATCTTAGGCAAGAAAAATGTAATTAATTGCGTTTTATTACTTTACTTTTCGTTACTTGGCCCAAATTAGTCAAAGGACACATTTTTTCCCCACTTTCTATAGAAGCTAATGCACCTACAAGCAAACACATCCACGAGTAATCCGTCCATGTAATGGAAATATTAAAGGGAACCTCGAATGATCCAATCACAACATGCAGAAGTAACGGAGGATTGCTGGGATTAGTAACTGGAATGTCATCACTGAATTTCAAACTATGTTTCCTTAAGCTGGGCGGCAACTTTATGGATCGGTGTTGACTTTAACCCCTTGTTGCCATGGTGATGGCGGCGCGCATAGACGCAGCGCCCCCTTCAGGAGACAACGAAAGTGAACGTTTTGAGTGTCTTGTTTATCCCAGACGTTCGTTCTGCAAAACTTGCAGCTGAGAGACTTTGCTGGGCGTCAGGGCTGTGAACTGTGTTGGAACTGCGGTGATTGGTTGTGATGTGGACATACTACACCAACACGGAGTCCGATTGGAGACGACGCCGGCAGTTACCCGAGAGAGAAGGAAGCGCAAACGGTACGAACGTAAACAAAAGAGGAGGAAGAGAGCTGGGATCCATGCTAGGCTAAAGGCTAACCCCTCCAGACCAGCAAGAGGGGACGATATTATTCCGGACAGACAGACAGACAGCTAGCTCTGGGCAGCATCTGCGGCTTCACCATCGTCACACCATCATGTGTGTCTTTGTGTCCCTGAAGACCTACCAGGACCTGAAGAGGTTCTTCATGTTCAATGAATGGCAGCGTGCATGGACACAGCGCCCCCTTCAGGAGACAGCGACAGCGAACGTTTAGTGTCTTATCCCAGACGTGCATTCTGCAAAACTTACTGGTTGAATAATCCTGAAGAAACGCTCTCTCATCTTAACTGTACTACTGTGTATGTACAGCAAAATGACAGTAAACCTGATTTGATTTGGTTATTTTAGAATGTGTTCAACTTGAATCGATGCAACAGAAAACTGGACTTTGTCACAGAACATACAAGCCATGTTGTTAGAATCCTCCATGGCTGCATGTTATTTTGACAAAACGTAATCACTGATGTAATTTTGTGCATCGGTGGAAAGGAAAATAAAACAAACTTGAACATTTGCTTTAGGCAGGTGTGGACAAAATTATGTATATACATGTTCTCCAGACAGTCATTAGAAATACAACATGAAAGCATCCAGTGGAAACCAGGAGTCTTTGACAACGTGAAGAGCAGCACTCTGAGTGTTCAGAAAAACATAAACAGCGCGGTAAAGTGCACTCAGTGCCTTTTCACCTACCACTCACCTAACCAATGAGGATTCGCTTGACCACCAAGTAACTCTAAAACAGTAAGGAGGAGCTGGATATGTCGTGTTCGATACGAAACAACTTCATTCTTTCTAAATGTGTCTCTGCAAGACGTTGATGTACAGACACATGATCATATGGGCGTATTGTTTGCATGTATGTTCCGTACAAGAACAACAGTCGTTTACATCCATGTCCGCGAAATTGACAATAAATATTCAATAAGAAACACAGAAAAAACAGTTTACAAAGAGGGGTTTTATTCCACTGGAAGACAGAGAGTTATAGGACGGAGGAACAGAAGGAGAACCAGGCTCCAGCTACAGTAGAAACCACGGCTGAATAATCTCCAGTCAATCGGTTTTCATCAATAATGCCATCTGAATTGTTTTAATAAAACACTGGCTCTCACTGTCTCCGGCGGCTTACATTTTTCCAGCCTTTATCTGTTTGTTTATTTATTTATTGTTGTGCACGTAAACAGATTTTGTGGGCTATTGTTTAGACCCGAGGTTCTTTGGATTTTTCAGTCGATGATCCAGTTTGAGTGGAGTTAATCTCTCCCTCCTCCCCCCCCTCTCACCAAGTAGGAACACAAAACCAAATCCCTGCGGTTTCTCGCTCTGGAATTCATGCTAGTTAAAACTTTAAATCAGAGCTACGAAGTGGGAGTAATCAAGCTTTTTTCAAACTTGTTAATGAAATGTTTGTGGTGAGTTTTCGTGCTCTTCTTTATGCCGCTGTTGGCCTCAGCGCTGTTGGCATTGGGCCCTTCAATGCCGGCTGATGCTGTGCTGCTAAAACCTGTTCAATCTCAAACTGGGCATCACAAAACGTTTCTAAGATTCTGCATTTGGCCGAGTTTTTGGAAGATGTGCTTGCAAAGGATGCTCAGAATATTTGAAGGCTGTTGATGCCTTTAAAAAAAGATAACGTCTTAAATATTTCACTCAGTTTAAACATTATAAAGCTTCAAGGAAGTCTGATAAATACAATATATTCCACACTGCTGCACTACTGAATAAGAGTTTTCCAATTTTAAAACTACTTAAGAACTGCATGTTAAAGTTTTGATTTAAAAAAAAAATGTTAATAATAAATAAGGACTTAGTGTTTTTGTAGAAAAAGGTCCGAGTGTATATCTGCTCATTTCATTCATTTCTAATTCATTTTAGTTCTCTTTCCTTTTACCAAAGCAAATTTGTGTATCATCCCCTCTCTTAATTGCTCTACCTTCCCCTTGTTAATTTATTCCTGTTTGTTGAATAATTCATGCAAGTTTCTACCAAACCTGAAAAAACAGACACACAGCAAGCTAATCGCTCATGAAATGAAGAAAAAGAAAAGCAGGAAGGAGGAAACTCGCACTAATTAGCGTCGCCGTTGTTTTAGAAGCAGCGTAATATGTGAAATGTGGCTTTATAACGAACATACACAAACCTCGTGGCACACGTTGACCTACGAGCGAGAATAAACAACTCCTGAAATCTTCAATCTGCTTGAATTAAATACAAGTTGAGACTAATTATAATTTCCGTGCCACAGAGTCGTCACTGGTTTTGTCTCCAAGTCTTTCAGCTCTTTTGCACCTTGCTAGCTCAGGATCACAACTTTTTTTTTTTTTTTTTTAAATCGGTGTAGCTGGTGTCGCTGAATGCTATTGTCCTCCAAGTCATTCGCGAAATCAAATCTTTTCAGGAAGACAAACCGGGATGCAAGGACACGAGCTCTTTTATAGGAGTGGAAATAAACATCTCCGTCAGTTGTAGGTCATTACCGTGACATGCTGCTTGGGTATAAGTGGTGCGTTGATTGAAAAATGTGTGAATACAGGTTATTGAACAAACAGAACTGTTTACCAGAGGCAAGTTTTAATTACAACGCTGTGTAATTAAAACTTCATTTTACAAAGTTAAACAATCGACTGTTGCTACTCGAAAACTTCTTGGTGTTTTATAAATTACAAACTCACTTTTTCTTACCCTTAGTTCTCTTTTAAGCCTATTTTCTATATTTTATTTGGTAAATTGTCTATCAAACCCTTATTTATCTAATTCAGTCTTCAAGCACTGTAATTATGTTAATTAACCTTGTTAGACACGTGTGTCACAGTTTCACTTATTCCTAAATACAGTTCTCAACATGCACACAAACCCTTGATGCTCTAAATTCTATTAGTGCATTAAAATGGTATGTGTTCAAGTGCAGGACTCAGCTTTAAGTAATAGTTGAGATTCTGAAGGTCAAATATGCCACAGTGCATAATAAGGTGCATTATACTGCATAATAAAGGGCACGGTAAAAGATGATAATGCCTGAATAAGAACGCGTCACGCTGCGCAGACGTACTTTTATGAAACTGTACGTAGTGAAAAATAAGTAGTTTCTGTCAGTAAAGTGCGGCCACCCTCCACACGAGCGAATCAGCCGAGTTAGTTTGTCAGAATGCACAAAAGAAACCTTAAGCCCAGCAAAGAGACGGCTACACGAGCCCCGCAGCAGAACACTATCTGGTGTCTTTGTCACTCACACTGTTGTTGACTTTACGCTCTTATTGATTAGTTAAACACGGCATGAAGTGCAAAGAAACAAACATCGGCCAGCCACTTTTAGCTTAAATAATAGCTCCCTGACACACATCTCCTGCCCGGCATCCCCCCTCACGTGCCTCCCTCCGGCTCCTCTCCTCTTCCTTTTTTTTTTTTTCCTCCTCCACAGTTTTCCTCTGCTGCTGTGTTACCGGCTGTTTCGCTATCTGTCCTCGTTGCCTCACCCCTGCTCTTCTTCTTTTTTTTTTTTGTCTTCTCCCCTCTCCCTGCTCAGGTCATCCATTACTACGGTCTATATTGAAGTTTTGCCCCCAAACAACCAGAGCCCCCCTCGTTTCCCCCGGCAACAATACAACCTGGAGATCAGTGAAGCTGTGAGGACGGGAGCCACACTGCTTAATCTGCAGGTGCACACACACACACACACACACACACACACACACACACACACACAATCTGCTGTACACTGGTGGTTATCAACCTGTTTTGTCAGCCGTTATCACCGCAGCCCCTCGGAGATAAACTCAAGTCGCTGCCTCTTCATCAGCGCCGCTCGTTAGGTTCAAAATGTGTAACTTGCTAATTAAAGAAAGTCTTGTGTGGTCTCCATGGTTTCCATGTGATTAATTGACATTAATTAACATTTCCTGGTGTTTATCCCTTACACTTCTTTATACCTTTTGCTTTTGCAACCGTTGATACGTTCATTTAGCCGACATATCTAAAGCATTTATCCACTACTTATAAAACGCTCTCAGTTGTTTATAAATCGATCTTAGCTCGTGTTTAAACCTTTCATCTGCTTCTTATAACTAACCAGTTGTAGCGTTTATTCGGTTTTCACTTCGAGATGCAGATCTTCAAATGAGTCTGTTACGATTTATTTTAAAATAAATTACCGATATTCAAAGACGCAGTAACCTAGAACCCAAATAAAAATGCTGAAGTGAAAACACGACTGCCAAGAATATAAAATGACCATAAATGAATAAAACCGGACAAACCAACATATTTTTTTTAAATGGGGAGACTATTAACCCGCTCAAAGAGGAACTACTGCCAAGTTTAGAACTGCGATCACGCAGGGCAGAATACTACGATGATGAACTACAAAGAAAGCTCACTGAAATGCAAACACTAAAAAGCCTCTTGATGTACTCAAACAGCTGATAAGGTAAATTCCATCAATATTACCTGTAGTCCACCCAAACAAACAATAGCATTAGATCGAAACAGAAGATCAATAGGTTGCTTAAATAGGAAATCGAGCAGCAGTCTAACTATAAAAAGAAGTATAAAGCAGCAGTGGCAGTCTGACGAGTAGACAGCACTCCTGGTCTTTGTCCTGAATATCAGGAAACTGCAGGTTTCCAGAGTTGCATGCACCCTTTGGTTGGGAATCACCAATGTGTAGTCATCATACCTACGGTTGGAAAGGTTGTATGTGTGTGAATGTAAGTGTCTCTTTGTCTACTTTTAAGGCAGTGGATCGCGAGAGGGACCCCATAACCTACAAAATCCACAGCGGAGACGTCCAGGGACATTTTACACTACAGCAGAAGTAAGTGTTCTCCCCATTCTTATCATGGTTGATTAAAAATAGTGGAGCTGGTTGAAGTTGAGATTTCCATAAAGTGAAGCAAACATGCATTTTCTTATTTTTGTAAAATATATATGATTTTACAACATGTGAAAACTCTTTTTGCTTTCTGTACATAGAAGGATATAGTTATAGTTTGTGTGGGAGAGAGTTTACTTGAAAGCAGTCTAATAAAGGATATATTCCAGAGCTTGGACTTCACTGCACTGTGGGGAGACACGTCCACACTCTTCCCTACATGCGCCACATTCGCCACACACACATACATACAGGGCTCTGAGGGCTTTTGTTGTATTTATTCATTTATTGCTCATTAAAAATGCATTTCTGTTGCTGGGGTAAGATCTTATCTACATTTCTACAGGGAGGAAGAGAGAGAGAGGGAGAAACAAAGGGAAAGTATGGTGAAAGACTGCGAGAGAAGAGGGCAGCATTATGGGGAAGAAAAGGGAAGGAGAGGATGAGAGTAAAGGGTTGGAGAAGAAGGAGATAAGCGAGCGGGGCAGGGACAACGTCAGAGAGAGCCGGGAAGGAAACAATGAACAAGGGTGACAGACAAATGAGGATTTCAAAGCACACACTAAAGGGAGCAAAGTAAAGGAGGCTGGCACACAGAAATCCATAGTAGCACAGATTAGAACCAATTGAAGGGCTTTTATTTGTGCATTCTAGGAATATTTGATGGGTTGTGTGTGACACTGTAAAACCTTCCAATGCGTGCCAAAATATTTCAGTGCCTCGGCCGTGTTTTCTGCGTTATGGCGCTCCAACGACAAGCCAAGTTGTTCTCTTTCCGCTGCACAAATGCAACATGCCATGCAGCTTATATTTGCACAAGATGGAGAGCTTTTTTTTTTCACCCCCTCCGTTGCTTTTTGTGCAGAATTTGGCTCAGTAGTGCAGCATTAGAGCACCAAAACAGACGCAATTTGCAAAGTGGCTGGCATTGATGTAACACACACTAATGGTCAAATAA
The DNA here is from genome assembly GCF_000690725.1 of Stegastes partitus. NCBI lineage: Eukaryota > Metazoa > Chordata > Actinopteri > Pomacentridae > Stegastes > Stegastes partitus. The sequence goes on along the minus strand of NW_007578533.1, from coordinate 108,028 downwards.
TTCTGATTACTGCAATACAGGAATGAAAAAAAGCCCCGCATTAGTTCAGAATGCAAGTGACAAGCTTTGAGGAGGCTTATTAGTGTTGCTTTTTGGATAATTTGGGTCGTCTTGAGTTCACCCCGCACTTTGGGATTTGCTCGAGGTCCCACACAAAAGCTATAGCAGAAGTTTGTTTTAAGAGCAGCAGACATGTGAAGGAAATGTGTCAAAATTTGTGGCATAAATTAGAAAGAAACTGTGCGTGTGTGCATGCCCACATGGGCACGGTTGATCTTTTAGTTTGTTTAAAACAGCTTCATATCTTTCCCTCCGTGGGCCGCTTAACATCTGTGCACACACACAGTTTTTTTTTTTTTTTGCATCAGCACTCACGTCTCTTCACACACTGTCGATAGATGGAGAATATGTACATCTCAGATGGTTTCTAATTCATGAAAGTTACTTAAATTAAAAACACTTCAATCATTATGCAAATCGTCACTGGAAAAAAAAAAAAAAAAAAAGGCTGTAGTCAATCAAGGCTAACATCAAAGATTTGGGTTTTTAATTGGTCAGAAGCTCCAGACAGGCTGTTCTGAAGCTTCTCGAGTGCATTTTCACTTATGCTATAACCATTTGCCCTTAAATTCTACGTTTCTTTTTGCTTCTGCTTGGTCATTTTGATTACTGAATTGTGTTTAATAACTAGCTTGAGTCTGAGCTTATCAAACATTTTAAACATTCATCTGCTCTGCTTAATGAAATTTCAAGATTATTGATCTTTCAGCTCTCTGCTTGTTTCGTGTCATTCAGAATTACACAACAGATGTTTTAGGGCGTGTTAGCGGCTGCATATTATACACCAGTAAATCCATATATTGATGCTGTGAAATGTTTTTTTCTCACCACTGGCCAGGGGAATTTCTCATATTCAATGTGCCATGAATCAATATTAAGATGCAGAGAATATCTTGCTGTAGTTTTGAGGCGCTTTGCCTTCAATTTTGTGAAAGGACTGTTACCTAAGAATAGTGTGTTTAATGACGCATCACTGTCTGAGCCATTACAGCGACAGCACCCAAGAGGATGTTCCTTAATGTCATTGTGGGTGAAGTGATAGGCATGAGGTGCCATCTGCAAAGTGCCCATAATCACAGTAAAGCTTTTATGCAGTGGAACCGTCTGAAAAGTTGTCTCCAAAAGTTGCATATTACAAGGAATACACATTTTGATAGAATGAGCTAGTTTCCAACTTATTCCTGGTTTATAGCATTTGCATACAAGGTTATGACAGATGGTTAGAATTATCAGCGTAGGAGTGATCGACGTGATTGGCAAACAACGACTGATAAACCCGAACCTCTCATGCAATCAGTGTTTTCATGTTTGACATCCCAAGAATACAACACCACAGTGTTTGTAGCTTTTTTTAGTGCATTTACTTTCCTTTTCTGATTTATTTCTAAGCTTATGCTAACCACAACTCTGTGTGTGTTTTCTCTCCAGTTCAGGGTATTTGGTTCTGGACAATCCTCTGGACAGGGAGTCTCTGGATTACTATACCCTGCTGGTCACAGCCTCAGACGGACACCCAGATGGAGTAAGAAACTCAGCTGCACCACACAGATATTAACTGGTCGTCTTTACTTGAGTTGTTTCACATCCCCGGTGGAATTAAAGCGAGTGGCTGCTGGAAGGGATTCTAAATCCTTCACAGTGAAACGCCACAAACAACAGCTGTGGTTGTGCGTTTAAAGCAGAATGTTACGGGCAGCTTTTGGAAATACTTATCATTCAGAAGTAATCATAATGATCAATCATTCATCAAAATAAAATCTGTATTATAAACAAGTATGGATACATGACATTGAGCAAAACAGGCTCCAGTCCCAGCATATGTGAACAGAATAAAGTGGACGGCTTAAGCAGGGCTCAGAAGTTATCCGCTGACTCACACTTTTTAACTGGCCACCAGCTTTTATCATACATACTAGCTTTATTACACTGTCTCATATGAAACAACTGGGATTACACTGACACTAAGATGGATAAATCTGTCTTAACCAGCATTTTTTTTTTCCCCCCACTCAAAAAGGAGCTCGTCAGGGACACCCTCCAAAGGGGATAAATCCAAAAATGTCAGTGTGATGTAGCTGACACTTGGTCAGGACCTCTTGGCGTCACATTTCAGTGCACTGGGTATTCCTTTTGCGTCAGTTTTCAGCATGCAGTGTTCTCTTTGTGGAAGTGTTGGTGTGAAGACCAAGAAAGACCTTGTTTGGAGGCAGGAAGGGACAGAGGAGGCAAGAATCAAACACACAGCTGTCACCCAGACCACTGAGGGTTTGTTTTTTTTGTATTATCTTGAGACTTTTCAGTCGTTGTTTACTTTCACTTTTGGTTGCTGTTTGGTTTGTGAAAGATCATGGTTTGGGTTAAAATGGACCTTGTGGACATGTTAAAAGTCAATTTAATTCTTTTGCAACTGTGACGAATCCCATCAGATCTAATTTGTTGTCTGAAAAGGAACAACTCATGATGTTTATTTCTGACCGTGAAGGAGTTCCATCAAACTACCTCACATGTAAAAATAAAAAACGCTACCCGCTGTGTTAAAATATGACGCAAACGGGGGTTTGTATGTGATGAGTTCAGGGTGTGTGTTTATTGCTTGTGTGAGGAGCTTTTTCCAAAAATGATAACAGCTGTCTTGCTCGAATTTAGTGCTCCACAGCTGCCAGGGGGCAGTTGGGGGCTGTGGAGCAGTAAATTTAAGAAAGACGTTTTCTGTCACCTGTAAACCCTTTTCTGTCATTTAAAATGTCAGCGTAGCCGATTACAAGTGTTTGCTGTCACTGAGGGGGAACTTAACAACCCATAAAAATCACCTAGAGAGGCTTTTCTAATCCTGTTTGATAACCAGCAGCGATGTACAGGTGTGCTGCTTGGTTGTGGCTGAAGGTGCAACTAAACAGTCTCAGTAGGCGTGGTCAAAGGTGAAACATACTGTAGACCAAAGAGGGCATTCAGTGTGGGGTTAGGTTACTCTTTAAGCTTTTTCTGTGTTTATTTTGTTGGACAGCTTCAGTTTTGGGAGGTCACCTATGGGATAATGAACTGTTGGATTCAAACATGGTCTACAACCTTTTATTATATTATACTCAACTACAGACACAGGGAGTTTTTATCAACACAATCAGTGTTTTTTTCAATATAAACATCAGTCTTCTGGCAACAACAGGGGAAAAAACAACTTTTTCGTGGCTCAGATTTGGCCCTTTGGGGTTGACTTTGTCCAACAGAAAGCATGAGCAGACTGTGTTCAACGTGTTTTGCTTTATGTAACACAAATCTATGCATTTTTCTGTCATTTCTGACCATTTGAATGCTTGATCTTATCATTTTGCCTCTGGTGATTTTCCTGTGCTGATGCCAGTTTTTCTATGCAGGAAAACCTCGGAAATGCATAAATTGGCCGTAATAGCTGGTAGTCCAGCAGAGTAACAAGGCTGCGTCTGTACTACTGAATGAAGAATCCTGCAAACTGATTATCCTACTTTATTTATGATGTTTTCCTCCTCAAACCTTCACCAGCTAAGTTTCCTCTCTAACCGTCTGGTCTAACTCTCCCAAGTGAGAAGTCTTTAATTTCCAACTGAAATTAAACAAAGAAGACGAGACTGAAATGTTTCTTCTGACATTTCAGTACAGATGAAGAACACTTACTGTAAATCTGCACCATTTACACACATAAACTATATCTACAGACTTAACTTGGATTTAAAGTCCGTGTGAACTGCATGTCAGATGGTCGGATAGCTTCGCAAACCTTCTCCTCTCACATCTGTCTGACGATGGATAGTGTTGCATTATCTTAACTTTCTGAAATTGGAAATCCGACATTCGGACTCTCTCGGCCAGGCGTTGCACTTATAATTTCAAGTTTCCTTTCGCTTTTCAACTACTTTAGGGCACTTGTCATGTGTAAAACCCAACATTATCAGTTTCTCTGTGGACAGATTGTCTGAATATGTTGAATTTGTTCCTTTTTTTTTTGGATCTCCTCTATCTGTCTACGATGGCAGCCTTTTTCCCAGCCTCCTCATCTCTTAGTGGAAACCTGAATAAATGCTTAAAATTTAAAAGAAAAAAAAAAATCCTATTTATTCCTATTTACATGAGCCTTTCTCCTCAGGAACAAAGGTGTGTGTGCCCTTGCTCGTTTCCTCACTCATCTAATTGATCACAGGTCACCGGAGTCGCTGTCTCTATCTCTCTCTCTCTGTGTGTTTGCCTCTCGTTCTCTCACATTTGCTCACAATCGCTCTCACATGAAAGTCAAATGAGGACACCGAATGCCCTCCCCTCTTTCCTTCATCTCTGCTCCTTTTGACTTTCATCAGCTTACCTTTCTTCTTCCTCTTCTTCCTCTTCTCTTCTCCGCTCCTCTCCATCCATTAGTCTAGCATTAAATCCGTCCTCCTCTCCAATAACCCCACCCCCCCACCTTCCCCCACATGTCAATTAAAACAAAAGGTAAAGTTTAAGATCCCTCTGAGGAGACAAAATGCTGATTATAATACTGTGACCTTCTCTTACACACCGCCTCGCACACAATATGGAGAGAGACAGCGAGTGGGAGGAGGTTCGAGGGAGGGGGAGAGATGAGAGAGGTGTTGAAGGGGCCGTTATTACCTTAACAATTGTACCGTGTGTTCAAACACAAGTCTTGGTACATACACACTCACACATGCACACACATACTTAGTCAATTGCTCTCTGGACCTTGACAATTAGCGTATTATCTTTGTGCCCCAAGGGTCTCCAAGTCAGAAAATGGCTAAAAGTAGTTTGGACATTTTTCTGCTTGACACTCCATTATATTTCGAAGGAGAGAGGGGGAAAAGAAAGAATAGACTATTGTGAATAGAGAGAGAGAGAAAGGGGGTATACAAGAGAGGAATGGAATCAGCTACAGAGAGACATAAGGGAAGACAAGGAAAGAAAGAAATAGAAAAAGGAGAAGGGAAGATTGGAGTGTAGTTGCCTTATACAGGCCCATTAATCAGCATCACCCGAAAGGCCTTGGGTTGTCTTCATATGTGCACACACACACACACACACCTACACACACACCTACGTACACACACGTTGGTGTCCCATATTATTAAATGTCCTGTTGTGAGAGTGTCAGACTACAAAGTGCCTAATTGGCTATTTGGCCAGTGAATCCATCATTCTGCCACAGATTGAGGACCCTACAAGTTGGTGCAGTAAACCGGCTCCACTGTAAGGACAGTGTGCATTGTAGGATGCAGTTTAAACTTTGGTGCAGGACAGTGTTGCTGTCGTCAGATGGCGTGTACTGTATTGTATCGGAGCATCAGCTAATGAATCTGCTTCCATCAAATGTAGAAAGAGCTATTAAAAATTCTTATGTTAACAAAAGCCATCCAAAAAAAAAGACCAAAAACCAGCATTGTGGTCATTCATCTCACAGACCTATTCATTCCTACATAAGGGGAGCACGGTGGTGGAAGTATTATGCTCTGGTGCTGTTTTGCTGCCAGTGTGTTACACATAGTAATTGGAGTAATGAAGGAAGATTACCTCCACGTTCTGCCGGAAAACTTAAAATCATCAGTCAGACGGTTGGGTCTTGAAAGTAGTTGCGTGTTCCAGCAAGACCCAAGAAAAAGCTGAATCAGGCGAAAATGAAGCTTTTAGGTGGGCTTCCCCAAAGTCCTGACTTAGAACCCCATCAAGAACTTATGGATCGGCTAAAGAAACACGTCAGAAAGCCAAAAAATTTAGTTGAGTGGCACCGATTTGTTTATTAGCAGTGCCCAAAGATACAACCAGAAGCTTGACCCAGCAGGTTTTGTCATATTTCCAGAACACCTATAATAAATTTATAACAGAAGTAAAATGCGTGATTGAAGCACGTGTGAATCAATCGTTATTATATTAATCGTTAATTATAGAAAATTATAGGAGTCAGTGGAAACTTAAGACAGCATGATACACACCAGCTTTGGTATGTTCATATTTTCATTGGTGTATTAGAAAAAATGAACTTGTCAGTCTAGAAAAAATCTATATTTCCTGCCGATACATTTTTTTAATATGCACGATTAACATTATCAGATATGGGCTGTGACTCTCCATATCAGGGCATCTCTCAAAGTAATACAGCTGAACCCTTAAAAAATATGGCGTCTCCAGGAAGGTGGGTGTTACGTTTTGGCAGGTGGCCACAGTATCTAGGAGATAATAAACTCTGAGGTGTGCGCCTATTGAAAAGTGATGTGTTAAGAGCCCCCAAACGCCAAACGGAGCTGACTCTATCTCAGGCTTTTGTGTCTGTCTGTGTGTGTGTGTGTGTGTGTTTGCCAGCGTTGCTCATAACCTGCCTCTTCATTATATCAGAGCTCATTCTACTTTACATATATTGGCATTCAGATAAACCGTTCTGTCAACTGTGAGCTCTTAACCTCAAATTACTTGCATCACCATGTGCCCTGCCAACCTCAATAGCCTGTTGTCGCCTGTGTGATTGTCACTCTCCCACGCGCACACTGCTTTTTTTTTTTTCCTCTTTTCATCCCACTGTTGTAAATCGGTTAGCTCTCCTTCGTTTTCCTCCTCCTCCCAGTTCCCTTTTTTTTCAAAGTCAATCCTTGGATGACTCTCTGTGTTCCTCTCATGAAAGTCAAATTAAAAAAATTGGTGACCTCCTAGAAGCTTCTCTTTCTTTGCTCAGTCTTGGTTACTTGGTGGCATTTACAGTAAAACAAATTAGTGACATTTTTTTGTAATTTTTAATGGATCTCTTCCAAATCTGTTCAAACACGCCTCAAGGTTTTGGGTAATCAGTTTAGTTGGTTTTATTTCCCATCTTTGTTGACAGAAATTTTCATTTATTTTGAAGGAATTCCTTCAAAATGAGCATCCATCTCCCGTCTTTGAGCAGAAGTCCATCAGTTCACTTTTCTTTTTCCCCAGACAACACAAAGTAAATCTGGTGACGACAAACCCCTTGAGTGAAGCAGCAGTCAGGAGTTTTGCATTTTTGTTCACATCAGTGTAAACACAGCCTCTCTTTGACCCTTAGCTCCCCTTTTCAAGTATTTTTATAATTTATTTAAGCATTAGAAAGTCACAGTAAAGACAGACGGCAAACGTGGGGAAAGACAGCAGAGCGGTGACATGCAGGGACTCTCCACTGATGGCCTCTCCGCTGTCGGGCTGCCCTTAAGTAATTTTCACATTTTTCTTAATTATTCATATCTTAAAACCCCTTGAACACTCACCAACCCAAATACAGGCCAAGAGAAAATTTTTGCCAGTGTGTTTTGAATACCGTCAGCCCAGTCGGAGTCATCCTTTGAAAGCACAAATCCTCGCTATTCAAATGGTGCAAATCATTTTCAGATACTAATATCAGAGCAACAATAGCAGCAGCAATTTTTTGCTTACTTTCTAGTCAGAGTGCACACGCTGTCAAACGATGGCTTCTTACCTTATTTTTAAGCACTACTTTTAGAGGTTTTTCTTCCTCAAAAGCAACCTAAGAGATGGTAAACAGCGTCAAGTGAAAAGCTTGCTAATGTGTGAAGCAGTAAATACAGGGAAGTTGCTTTACGTTGCCGGGTCAAGGTCTGTGGGTGTTTTTAAAATCGGTGTATACTTTCTGCATCTGCAAGGGTCAGAGCGATGTCAATTTCCTGATCAAATTCACAAGGTTAAACCCCTCTGTGGACTGATGTGTACAGAATTAGGCTGTTACTCTACAATAGTGTGCATTCAGAAAAAGCATAGATGACGATCCACTGTTTACTAATTCTAATGTACTCTAATGTGTACAATATGTCCTCCAAGTGGCCTCAAAGTGCCTCACAACGTAGTATAACAGCAACTATGCACCCGTGATGTCAGCAGCTGGCCATGTGGGCCTCCTTAAGGGGGTGTAAAGGCCGATTTATGCGTTCTGTGTGCGCAGATCGATGCAGACGGTTAAAGCAGACGGCGGATGCGCATGCAGCACACGACGCTCTGCTCGGCAGACAGTCACATTGACCCACATATCGAGCAGAGAAAACCACACGGGGCTCCTGCAGATGTGTTTTTTGAAAAAGCTAGCAGTGACGTCGCACCATTTATGTGGCAGGTAGTTGCAGATCACACTGAAACACCATGTCAGTGTGATTGTTTCTGAGGTCGGTCAGGCACGGTGGGTGAATGTGGAACTTCCAGCTGGGCATGTACAAATCAAAGCATCTACACCGACTGCTTTAATTGAATTATGAAAATGTCGATGACCCCCTTTGCACAGTATCTCCTCATGACAAGCGTTTGTTTTAAACATAATTTGTTCCTGCTCAGACCTTTGTGGACTTCGGTGAATGACAACATTTATGTCAAAGCATGAAATGACCTTTATCAAGGCTTAGGGACAGAAGGGTTCTCCTTTTTCTGTCGCCTGTAGGGCAGCATGTTGAATCACACTTGTCACCGCAACAGTCGAACAAACATCCAAACCTACAGTCTTCTGTAGCAAGAAAAGAGGAGTGCATGGCTACAGGATAACACAAACACACCTTTTAACACAGAAAGGGCACCAACAGGGAAGAGTTTTTCAATGTATTTTTAGAGTAAATGTTTTTTTTTTAATACAAGCATAGAGAGATGAGGCAGCCAGGACCAGAGTACAGCTAATTAGCAAGCAAAATGGGCTCTTTAGTTTGTTACATAAGGTAGAAATGGACGGAGAAATTAAACCTCTTTGAAGTTTAAAAAACAGATTCATCCTGCATACTTTAGTGATGTGTCACAGACATAGCAAAACTTTGTGACACCAGTCAGAGGTTTTCTGAACTGACCCGAAAAGTAACGCAAGCTTGTGTGTGTGTGTGTGTGTGTGTGTAGACCTCCACTGCGACGGTGAACATTGTGGTGACAGATGTTAATGACAATGACCCGCTGTTCAATTCTTCACTGCCTGTGAACCTCACCGTCACCGAGGAGCAGGATCACGCCTACGTCGGACAAGTCAAGGTAGGAAGACGCACACACACACACGCATACGCTTTAACTCACACACAGAATCTCCTCACTCCTCACCGCGCAGCCTGTTTTAAATAAACGTCCTCGAATGCTTCTTCCTCGTCTGTGTGAACATGCATGATTACAGCAAGTTGCTGTGTTTGTATGCTAATGTGTTCATTAGGCAGACATGCATGACTTTGCCTTTCACTAATCCTTTGTTATAATGATTAGTCATGACCAAAAATGCCAGATTAGATTACAGTTTATCTCAGTCTATCAATAACTTCCCTAATTGCACATGTGCAATTAAAAAGCCCAACACAGCAGGAGAGGAAGTAAAATGACAGATAACTCTCGTATTTCTCCAGTGGTGCGAATCTAAAACTGGTAACACAACTCTTGTTACTGTGGCACAAGCCTTGTTTCTGGGATCCCGGTGTAAGGTCACTACCATGAGAGACAAATAACTTCTCCAGAACTATATCAGAAGCTTTCAGAATTCAGAATTCATCGATTTCTTTGTCCTTCACCTTAAACGGTGATCATTTACGTTATGGGGGCTTGCTTTCTGTCCCCAGAAGGGATGCGGGTTTCTGCAATGTGACTGTGTAAACAGATTAATGTTTCCACAACACAAGTAATGCAGCACACACACACACACACACACACACACACACACACACACACACACACAAAGATTCACAGAGGCTCTAATTAAATTCGGCTCTTATAATCTTTCACAATGGGGACCAAAGATCACTAACATAACTCTGTAAACCGTGGTAGCTTTGTAATTAGGACAGTATGTTATTATGCTCAGAGGACGCTGAGTACATATTGAAGGCAGACTGGATTTTAGAGAACTTTTTGCAACACTTGTGCGAGGATGGTGTTTAAAAAAGTTCTTTGTGATTTTAAAGTTGTCTCTAAATGGGAATGTAGTCATCTCCTCCTGGGGAATTGTTCACCTATAAGCCATTCAAATGTGCTTATTTTCATCCATTTTATGTTTTTTTTTAGATGGAAAAAGGAAATTGGAGTTGTTTGATCCACTGGTTTTTGACTTATTAAGCCATACGGTGTCATTTAAGTGACAATAGTAATTGGTAGAAACTGCTGCAGCTGAAAACAGATACACAACTACATTAGCAAGAATTCACAGAAGTATTTAATTACAGTCGTGTTTAGGGGTTAGGATGACTTCTTGCAAACATTTTTTCCCCAACAGGAGTAATTTTTTTTAAGAATTCCTGGTTACATCGTCTGTATTCAGTCCTGCACCTGTGGAGAAGGCCGTAAATATGAGAGAGGAGGGAAATAAATATGACTGCATATGGCAAAAAATAAATCTGAACCTGAAATGAATGCGCTAAAAAAAGCAAAAATAAAAATTTGTGGGATGTGTTTTCACCTGCATCAGCACCTTCGTCTTCACTTAACACAAAGACTGCTGGACTTGTTCCAGACCCAATAACTGACTTATGTATTCCCCAGACAGGGGCCATGGCTAAGTCTGACACTTTGATAGGCTCTGATCTTTAAAGATGCTCCCTCGGTTGCGTGCTTGCTTGGATTTGCTCCAAGCTTAATTCATAGCCTTTATACACCAGTGTCAGGGGGTCTTTGATCAGTCTGACACTTTGCCAGGTTCTAAATGTTAATCATGCTTCTTTGGTTCACACTAGGACTACTCCTAAGATAAATACATGGCCCTCGTACACCCTTGTCCGGGATTTTTTGAACAAGTCATGCTTTTAACAGGTCTCAAACTTAAAGGTTCAACAGCTTTTCTTGTTTGGACCATTGGGCCCAATTCCAAACTTGTAAATCCACCCTTATCCATAAAGCGGACATTTCATTCCAAGCATTCCAAATTTTAACTCTCGCTCAGACCTTTGGGCGTGATCCAAATTCAATGTCCAAAAACCCACCTTAATCTGTAGAGAGGGCACTTGAAAGTATTCCAATCCTGAACTCCCTCCCTTTCAAGGACCCTTGGATATTTTCCAAACCAAAACAGACGGTGTGATCCCTCAGCGGGCTGAGCAAGGCACGACTCTGGGCCTCGTTCCAGACTGGGGTCCGTACCTGTAGGTATTAAACAGATTTCCAAAGGAATGAATGGAGCTGACCTTGGTTTGCTGATGCTGGTGAGGTGGAGGCAGAGAGAGACGGAGAGACGGGAGTAAGAGCGACATGCTTGAGTGGCAGAGAGGAATGGGAGAAAGACACTGGGGAGAAGCTGGAGAGGTGTAGAGAGAGACGAGGGGTGATGACAGAGCTAAGGGAGTATGGCGGCATTCTCCATCTGACTTTCATGAGTTTAAGACATGGCTTCTGTTTTAAAAAGAGGAAAAATGCACGAGAAAGAGGTGAACTCACAGAGAGGGGCCATAGAACCATAAATATATACGTATATATATTTTTAAAACATCAAATGTGTAAGGTGTTAAATAAATCAAAAAGAATATTAAAAAAAGTTAGTTAAAAAGAAGAATTCTGATTGGCTGAAAGATGTGGAATAACTTTAAGTTAACGGACAGTTTAACCAGATTTCTATGTCGCAGGTGTTTGTTATAGATTAATGAGCCTGTATTAAAATAGTTTCAGAGCAACAGCTGAGCCTCAGCTAAAGTGCTGTGAGCGATGATTAAACAGGACCTAAATGTAGGAACTAAATAATGTTAATATTAGCCGCCAGCCTGAGTGTGAGGAACAGCTGCAGCGGAGAGAGAAGAGAGAACACTTGACGGGAAAACTGACCCGAACTGCACCGAATATAAAGAGATGTGGAGAAGTCAGAGGTGAGAGTGAGCGAGACGGGAGGACAGGACAGTCCATATATATGTGTGAGAGCTTATCAGCGCCGGACAGACAGTTTGAAAATAATATTGTGTAGAATGCATTGCTACTCTGTTCTCGAAATTGACAGAAATCAGTGAAAACTTCTCTTTCCGAGTTTTAAAACTTGTCAGGATTATAAAGCTCTGGGCCAAGCCCTAAGCCCCTTCCTGTTTAGCTACATGTTGCCAAGCAACACAACTGCTTTCTGTTGTGATTTATTTATTTTTAATCCATGGAGGTTTTTAAATTTGTAAAACTTTTTCCAGAACCTAGAAAATTGAGTTTTACTCCTGTGACATCATCACCATATAAATTCTAGCAGCCAGACAGGATCGCTCGGGTGGGGCCAGACGGGAAACTCTAAAGTGCACGAAGAAACAAACTTAGAAACTATAAAACGTTTTTTGGCTCATGTGCTAGGAGAGCAAATCCATTCATTTATTTTTCTTTAAAAACAGAATAAACTCAGGAAACATCAGGGTGGTTATATATTGGGCTGATGGCGGCACTGCTGGGCTGTTTTTTTTTTGAACAGACATTGCTCATTAGTACATCTGTAATTCTGTCCAATGCTTTTCTTTCTTTCTTTCTTTCTTTTACTTTTGTTGAGCTTTCTCTCAACTCTCCTTACTTTTTGCTAAGACGTGCTGGCACATTATTTTAACATTATTGCAGCAGTAGCCTCTGGTGGTTCTGAACCAAAGGTATTTTCACCTGAGAGTAAACAGCACACACTGTTTTCTACATGATTGCCATTCCATCTTCACCTTTACATGTGTCTTGATGCCACGTATTTGTTTCTTAAACACACACTCAACTCAAGAAGGTTAGTTGTGATATTAAAATGTTTAAACACTAAAATGTAACTCATGAGAAGATCAGTAATTTCTTCTGATCTTTGAGCACATTTTTGACAAATCTTGCTTGAGGACCAAAGAAATAAATCATCACTAGTGGAGAAAATAATCATTTTACA
>NW_007578533.1:45268-94739 GCF_000690725.1 Stegastes partitus | reverse complement strand
TCTGTGAGCGCGGCTGTAGTGCGTATGTAAATACAAAGAGAAAGAAACTGGATCACAAGTGGGTTTACATTTGACTTTGCATCATTTAAGCCTATTTTATTTGCACTATGAAGTGGGAGATGGAAGCAAATACCTGAGAGAGTTTTTCTGAAACGGATGATGGATTACCTGAAAGTATTTTTGCTGTAACGCCGATGACACTCCATCACAGAGTTTGCTGTAGTACCACTTGCTCTCGATGCTTATCTCATGACATTTGCGCTGAATCAACAGGACAGTATGTGACGCATAGCTTGAAAATCAAATGCTCCATATCAAAGTAGCTGCACACCAAAGTGCCTCTTGATCAGTTTACGCTTTTGCTTTATCCCTCAGCTGCAGGGTTAAGCAGCCGTGTGCCAAAGAGGACCGAGAGGCTTTTCTTCCCGTCCAAAAAAACAACACCAGATGATTTTGCTGATTTTCACGCTTTCAGGGGAGCGAATCAGTGAAATCGTCTGCTGCGGTTTAAAAAGTGTGTTGGGCTGTTTGTGGCATGATTGCCTGTCCCTACAGCATGGTTGATAACGTTCACTGTACTGTAAGTAGAAATGCGCTGCAAAAAAAAAGACTTTTTTTGCTGTAAATGGTTTTTATATTGACTCATAAACACCTCGAAAGTTTTAGAAAGTCGACTATATCAATCTCTCTCCATGCTGTTTATACTCCCCTCATACTAATAGCGTGTTGAATCACATTTCCATTTTTCAATATGCTGTTTCACTGTGAAAAATCCATTTTGATCAAGAGGGAAGCCTAAAAAAATTAATGGTTTCTTGGAGCAGAAATATCTTTATTATCAATCTGCAACCTTTCAGATTTCTCTCATGACCATTTATAATGGTTCTGACATCAGATTGGAGAGCCACAAAAGAGTAAAAGAACCACAAATACACATTTGTATGTCTTCTTCCTGCAGAAAAGTAGATTTCACTAAACCAACGTTCAGGTGTGGTGTGTTGCCTGATGGGAAACGGAGCTGACAGAAGCTGAAATGGCAAATAAAGAAGCACTCACACACCCATTAAGACTAAAATATAGGTCTGAGATTATTAGCGATGGCTGGTTTGGATGTGTAACGTACTTATAAAAGACCCCCACACCGCTGTAATACCTGACTATATGGTTTTATGAGTGCAGCAAAAAGAAATGTGCTCAGGAACAGGTGAAAAAAAACCCTCTCTGTAATTTAGTTTCAGTTGCAGGTTCTTCTCTTACCATATCTAGGAATTAAATTAGAGGTGGAGGTGTGAAAGTGATGAAAAAAAGAAGACCAAAAAAAAAAGAAAAATGGGGGGAAACTGGAGGAAAGAGGGTATATGAGCACCTGAACACGAAAGGCAGAGCTGCTGATTGTAGAGATAGAGAGCGCGTATTCAAGGCTGCAAGCTGCCTTTTTTTTTTTTTTTTTTTCTCCAGCGTGTGTTGAAAAGCCACAGACGTAAGGCAGCTGAGACATTAATTCTATTGTGTTTCTGGCTTTTAGCTGTCTGGCAGCGTAATTATGTTGAGGGAACAGTGAGAAAGACAGTGAGGGAGGGATAAGACACGAGCAGGAAGAATAGAGGAGAAGGAGGAGGATAAAGGCTGAGAGAAAGTCATGCACATGTACGCACACTTTCCACAGCGCCTAACCCCGGGAACCGCAGTCATCAATATGTTTGACACCAGGTGATTAATCCACCCTTCTATGGAAAGGATTTAATCCAGTTCCTAAAATGCTGTGCTATGACAACTTTACAGTAGGCAGTTTGAAGTGAGGTTTTATGGAAAATAACACCTCACTGTCATATATCAAATATCCACCCTTTTCATATATTTTTTTTTTATGTGGCAGGAGAAAATTGCTGTCCATTTATCTTTTTTTTTTTTTTTCTTCTGTCGGCTGACGTCACAGAGGTAAATTTTTCATGTCAAAACTAAGCTGGGAAAATTACAGAACATTTAACTGTGTTTGCTATTTCATTTTGAAATTGTCAAGGGTCCTGAATACCCCAAATCTATATTCAGCACCACTGACAGCTGCGAAAATGTGTCCCTTACAGGAATGATTTAACATTTTAGGGAAATATACTTATTTGCTTTTATGCATTTTAAAGTAAATTTAAAACTTAAGCCAGATTTCTCTTATCTGAGTTATCTGAGGCGTGTAAACTGGGAACAGCAGGTCTGTCCAAATGCCCTCTAAAACCCCCTAATTAACACTTTACATCTTGTTCAATTTATGCTATGCAAAAAACAAAGTGTAAAAATGACAATTAGGAGTTTAAGTGGGTGTACGTGTGCGATTGCGGCTCTGTTTGTGTCTGCAATCACTCCCTCGTTCAGTTAATCAGACGGCACCAAATGGAGATTTTGGACACGTCCTAATCATCGTCATTTCTGGGTCAACACCATCATTAGCTCTTGAGGCATTTTGGCAATTTGTAAAACGCGACATTGTGGGATTGTTCGTTAGTGTACATGCCATGGACTGCTAGTTGTCTGGCAACTGTTCCAGCTGAAAAAAAAACAGGCTTGTAAAGCTCCCAGAATAGCTTGTTGCTGATATAATGTGTAAATTAGGGAGCTTTTCTCGAGGCTATGTCCATATCATGTTGGAATTATTGTAATTACAGGTTTCTGTTAGAATTCACACCCGTATCCGAGTTATAATTACGAGTGGAGATTTTGTAAACGCTTCAATTTTATCTGACTGAGCAAAAAAAAAAAAGTTCTAATGTAATTATTCAGATTTAATAGATGTAGGGGTATATGTTGAGCTCTTACACACTATTTCTGTAATCGCAGAGCAGTTGTTCACTCAAATATTCCAATTATTCCACATTATATAAAATGAACATGCTGCTTGTTCCCTCCTATTTGCGCTCTTTATGCTAAGCTAAGCTATTTGGCTTAAGCTTCATATTTAGGAGAGCGTTCTCATCTGTTTCTCTTCTTTATTCAATTACAACACAAATGTTAATGACAGCACATTGAACGAGCGTGCACATTACTGGTTTCCTTCACCTCTAAATATATTTATTTCTGCCCAGCTTCTCTCCTTTCTTAATTTCCCTCTCTTTCCCTCGCTCTCTCTCTCTCTTATTGTCCATGTTTCATTTATTCTCTCTCTTCTCCAAAACAACCCGCGATAATCATCCAAAAAAGCTGGATGCCCCATTAAATTTTGCAACACAGTTTTACCCCCAGATAGCGATGAATCACTGAATACAAATCACATCAAGAGGACTTCATTCCTCTTTCTTTGTCTACGCAAAACTGGCAAGGCAGAGTTTAATTTCCATTAATTCTAATAAGTCACTGTGTGAGATAAGATGAAACTTTAATGATCCGAAATTGGGGAAACAGGCAAAAATGGGTCACTGCAACTGCAAGTGGTGACAGCGGAACAGCAAATAAAGTGGAACGTAAATATGACTTGAGTAATGAGGTTGGACAAACAGTGTTAAGAATGTAGCTCCATGCAGCGTTTACATTGTGATGCACGCACATCGTTGGTTTAGTGATAAAATCTCTTGATTCGAACGTCCACTTACTTACTTCTGAAGGAGCTTTCAGCCGCTCCTCAAGATCTTCATTCATGGATGAGCGTTAATTTGGATTCTCTTTTGTCAAAGGACTATTTCTAAGCTCGCGGTTGAACTGACATGCTTAAATAATTGCATTGATTTCTGTTACGTACCGTTTTGTTCTCCCGTCATTTCAGTGATTCACCATTCAAAGTTTTTCTGCATTTTCATACGTTCTCATTAACATCACAATCGAGCTGACATCCCTCATTGGCTCAAAAGTATCACTTAGACTTTTCAGTTGATGATATTTTCTCCTTTGTGTTAAATTTGGTCCAAGTCCCCCATCTGCTCCCTGCACTCAGTCTTCTATTCAAACGGCTTGTTGAGGAAGTGCACCCAGATCCTTTCCTCTTTCTTCTTTTTTGTCCCTACTGCTTTTGCTGAATTGTACGCGGGACGGTTTGATGCAACACTAAATATGCTCGCTTTAAAATTCCCATAATGCACCCCTTTTCAGCAAATTAATGAAAATCCCACATGTCCCGAGAGTTTGCCTTTCAGTTTTTCAGCTCAAAATTCCACAATATTGGTTCATAGCATTACTCCATTAACCCTGGTTTGGTTTGTAGCTTTGAATGTAGCTGAGCTGCTTTCACCCAATTCAGGAAGAAGACTCTCACTGCCTCTGTAGCTGACAGCACAGAGCGAAGCAGTCGACCCAACAGTAGCTGATCTTGTGTATATAATAATAACAATAATAGGTTTATTGATAAAGCGCTTTTTAAAACACAGGCTTTCACATAATCCAAAAAGATAAAAACACAATTTTGATAAAATATAGTGCAAAGTTAATGTGATGCAATTCAAAATTAGTTTAAACAAACATGCATGCAACACAGTATCAGCACCGGAAAGGAGAACAGAGAGAGGACAGGTAGACATGAGGATAACGACACCTTAAAGAAAGGCTAGCCTATAAAGGTGGGTTCTTAACAGTTTTTTAAAAGACTCCACAGAGTCAGCAGATCTAATCACAGCAGGCAGATTGTTCCAGAGCTTAGGAGCAACAACCTCAGAAGCACGGTCACCTCTAGATTTAAAAAGGGAGCGAGGAACAACCAAGAGGCCTTGATCGTTGGATCGGAGTGGTCGGCTGGCAGAGTAAGGATTTAATAATTCAGATATATATATATGGGGGCGAGGCCATGAAGGGCCTTATAAGTAATTAACAATATTTTAAAGTTTATTCTGAATTTTACTGGGAGCCAGTGAAGGGAGTGATGTGGGACTTTGTTAACAGTCTTGCTGCAGAGTTTTGAACTAGTTGAAGATGAGCTATGGAGGAGTGCGTTATGCCAGTGAACAAGGAGGTACAGTCATCTAAGTGTGAGAACATGAAGGAATGAACCAGGAGATCCTTTTGCTTCTGGTACATTCCTTTAGTTTCTCACGCTTGTATGTCTGTCACATAACGTTGATGAAACAGGGGAAGAGGTCTGTGTTAAAGTGATGGAATACGTGTAAACAGCATGTTGACGTTGTTGTTGTGAGGATTGTTGGAACAGCTCAAACCACTGTTGCTCTAAAGCGGCTGAAACAGAGCTGATTGTAAACTCTTGTTAAATTGTCTGCACTTTTGTAGCACTTTTCTACCCTTGTGGTGCTCAAACTCAAAGTGCTTTACGATGCTTCCCATTCGCCCGTCTCAGACACCAGCAGTAGCAGAGCCTGCGAGCAGCTTTGGGTTTAGTGTTTTACCCAAGGACACCGGCATGCGGAAGGGGCCACCGTTTGTACCGCCGTCGTTCACACAGTGTTTTTGCTTTCCATAATTGCTTTAGCTTAATTTCAAATTGATTTTCTCATAATTTTTTTATCCCCAGTGAGCACTACATCTTTGCTAATGTCACCTTGTTGTCAAGATAATATCTTTAGTGAAAGAGAATTTGTGCTCGTGGTTTTACTGACGCTGAATCATAAAAACCAAGTCTTAACCCTCAAGCGGCCTTTTAAAGTTGTGTCAGAAATAAAGGACCTGCTAAAATGTTCTCACTACTTCCCAAGGTCTTAAACTCTAACTGGTCCTTGCAAAGACAAACTCACAAGTACGAGCACACACGGTTTTCTTACAACTCAGAACAGGTGTGGAGCAATTACTTTTAACATTTCCCAAATTTTTCTTTTGGGGACTTTGACAAATAGCAATTTAAGCAAACCCGAGCCCCCTGCACACTCAGATACGTGCACACAAACCGTGTTAATATATCCTCTGTTCTGCTTTCCTCTGCTCTGGTCTCATCTATTTTAATGCAGTCAGAATGCTGATTGGACAGGATGAACACTCAGACAGGGTGAAAGGAACACCGACTAGCAATTTGTCACCTTCTCAGCACCTTATTTTAATAGTTGGAAGAGATGATGTGGAGAAGGAGCCGGTGTTTGACTGCAGAGCAGATACAGAAGGATAGTCAGATGAAAGAGGTGCAACAAAGGGAAGAAGACACTGTGCTCCTCTTTTTTCCAAGTAAAAATTGAGACCCCTGTCTCATTAAGCCTGGAAAAGTTTAACAATTGCTGCTGGTGGGAAACTAAGTTTAATTCCTCTGGACAAGTTGCAATAAGGGGAAGAAGAGAACCGATACCCGGGGAAATATGAGACCGAGAGGCAGCGGGGGAGAGAGCAGATCTCCAAGGCCTGTCTTTATCACCTTGTCAAATCAGTGGCTAAAAAGTGGGATTTTCGTGTGAAACTTAAAGACGGGAGCAATAACATGAAGACAGAAGAAAGACAGGGTGGAAATAAGGACGTAAGGCTGAGGAACTGACACATTTTTCCTTGTAACTATGACCCTCTTGGCAGAAATTTAATTAAGAAGGTTGATTAAATATTGTTCGGTTAACAGTACAAAGTCAAAAGGTCACAGTTAATATAAGTGAATGGTCGACGCGTACCACTTTAACAAAAGGTCCCTGAGTGAAATCTTACAGCAGAAAATACGACTGATGATTCTCCTCTGAGTCATTCTACTTTGTCTCTCCCTCTCACACATGCATGCACATTCACTCAGCCACTTACAAATGTTCTTTATTCCAGAAGAAATAAGTTGTAAACGTTAACAAAATTGAAAGGAGTTCCATTCACAGACGTACCTACAGTTGATTTGCGCGTGCATTTAGCTTGATTTGAGGGTAAGTTCAAGAATAACTCACCTCCAAGGCAGCCTGAAGATCCGCGTGCATTTCAAAACAACTGATTAAAACCTTCAGTTCTCCTTTCCTACTGATTGTGTGTATGTGTTTTTTTTTTTTCCTGTGTGTTGGTTTTAGGCTACAGACCCAGATCTTGGGGCAAGCGGCCAGGTCCATTATCGGCTCATCAACCACCAGAAGCTGTTTTCCATCAATGCCACTGGAGCTATCAGAACGTCTGTGCCGCTGGACAGAGAGGTCAGAGGAACGCGCAGATTTGTTCCACATGAATGTCAGCCTGTCGGATGCAATACAAAACAGACGGCAGTAAACAGCGGCGAAGATGACAGTATAAACATTTGGTGCAGCTGTAGTGCTGATGTGTGATCATGAATCTCTATTATTCTGAAGGTGAAAGGTCACTACTTTCTCATCGTTGAAGCCTGGGACGGAGCGGTGGACCCGCGGCGATCCAGATTAACTCTCTCCGTCACCGTTCTGGATGTTGACGACAACAGCCCAGTGTTCACCCAACAGACTTACAACGTCAATCTAGCAGAGAACAGCCCGAAGGATACGCTCATATTAAAGTTAAAGGTGAGCGTATGGATGGATGGATGGATTTTGCAACTGATGTTGTAGTTACATTTATAAGTATTTCAGTTGTTCATTGCAATACACTGTAAAAGCTTTCTGGACAAATGCCTGATGCAGGGTAAGTCAGCCCTTTTAGCGAGCGAGGACTTACCAGAACACTAGATCATGACAAATGAATTGTCTGGACAACGTATTGGTTGGTTTTATCTTGACGCATATGTGCCTCTATCAGATGATAAACAGTGCAGTGCAGAAAGATTTTTTTTTTTAAAGAAAAAGGCCACATTATAAATTTGTCTACAAGAAAACTCTGACAAATATATTTTTCAACTGAAAAAGGTCCAACTCAGTCCAAAAACCAGTCACAATTCCTTAAACAAGACAAATCTAATTGATAGGAACTACTGTGTTTTGTTAGATATATTTATACTTAATTGAATTTGATGGCAATAAATTGTTTTTGAATTGAATCTAACTGTCATATCAGTTTCAGTTCTGGCATTTGAAACCTGGTATCAGACAGGCTATAATAACCACACATCTCTCTGTGTTTATGATCTACAGCGCAGTCGTTTAGTCGCTGTTTCATACTCATTCTGATGTCTGACTACAGAACCAGAAATGTATGAAAATGAGACCAGCTTTATGAGGAGTTTGGCTGTAATAAAATGTAGTACCAGCGAACACAAAAAAGCGGGAGAGATGCTAATAGATGTCAAGAGTTTAGGTTGCACTCAAGCACATCAGGTGACATGAAAAGATTGTAACCCAACAAGTCCTTGTTTATTGGTTTCAAATCAGTTTCCCCTGAATATGTCTCAGCTTCACAAGTTCCACCATGCTTTGACCTGTCGGCACACGATCAAAGCTAAAGGTGTAAGCCGGATTAGCCACATAAAGCGCTAACAATAAGGACCTTCTTATTGCTGTGGTAACTTGCCGTCAAAAATAAAAATGAATTCACTTGATCTTCTGGTTCTCACATGCTGGGAGTGCATGAAGAGTCTTGTGTTCACTCTTGCAGCCAGCAGGAGAAGATTTTGTGTGCTTTGCTGGTGGCTGAGACGTTTTAAATTCAGCAGATGCAGCTCTAGAAAGTAAGCAAACCTGGTGGACTGAGAGGTAGCTGCTCATTTTGAACGGCTCACCTTGGAAACAGCAGGAAAGTCCAAATTTTCAGCAGCACCACTGTTGGTTCCTCGATTTCAATTTACCAGCTGACCAAAACTCTGAATGGCTTGTAAACCAGCGAGGTCATCTATTTATGGGGGAACGCTTGCGAAATGGGACCTTTAAAGTCTACCAGGGCTCTAAATTCTAGCTGTGAAGGTTACTGGAACACAGCCTATAACACAACCATCAGTAAAAACTAGCAATTTCACCGTCCACGGCAACCGGCAACTTTGTGTCGCGTGTACTGCAGCTGAATAAAACTTGTTTGTGTGCACAGTGTGGTACCATTTACCGTCTTAACAGCAATGAAAGAAAAATGTAATTCCCACTCCAGCCTGCCACTTCAACACAGTTCATCAGTATATAGTAGAAGTCAGTGTTACTAGTTGTATTACCAGCCAGGTGAAGCAGATGCTATCACTTTCCAGTGCGATGGCCTAGTCACTGAAAAACTAGCGAGCTTCACATCCGTCTTGCGGCCTTTTATTTCACAACGTTCTCCACTATGACTAAAAGCCAGTCCAAGGTTTCGTCCCATCTGGCTTCTTGCTTGGTCACTCTCTATTTTTTTCTTTTAAGCTTTCTCCATCCATTGTGGTCTCTTTGCCTTCGCCGTAATGTCCGCATTGAGAATTTTCTTTTTTTTCCTGTTTTATGGCGGGTGGGAACCAGCGTTAAGGTGATGTCCGTACTGAGAATACCAAGCCTGCCTCTTCTTATAGCTAACTGAAGACCCATAATTGGTGTTGTGTGACATAGTGCCGTAAAGTGTTGCCCGCACACTAAAGTGCAAGAACAGGGGTGTCAGAGAGGTGCCATTCTCTCTAATGCAAATCAGTATACCGTCAAAGTGATCGTGAAGCTGTTGTTTGAAGGTAAAATAGGTGCATAATGTTGCTTTAGCACAACTGCCCAAACACCGTGCAGTAACAAAGGCAAAATGTACCCTGTTCTTTAATCAACACAAAAGAGTTATCAAACGGGGTTATCGGTTGAAAGTATTTGACGTTATAAGAAGGATATTAGATTGACTTTTTTTGCAGCATTTTCTCACATTATGCTGTTTTATATTGTCACAGCCAACATCCTTAGAATAGCTAAAAGCAGCTATTGTAATCCTCAACAAAGGGTTCTGACAAAGGCATAAACTGAAACGTCTGTTTTACAGTTACTTGATACACAAAACAAGGCAACCTATGATTAATGCTCCGAGTTAATTAAACCTCTTGCATTAGTCATAAGCTTTGTTAGCGAGGTCAGTCAATGAAACTGGAGAAATATGCTTAGTAATTTAGCCGTCTCCTTTGAAATGACCAAATTGTTTTCCTTTTACGGTCCGGTTGGTAATAGAGATGTCTTACAGAGTCCGAATTATTTGCACTTGGAGACACCCTGTGACTTGTAGAAGAATGTAGACTTGAAAGAAGAACTTTTTCATTGAAGCTACACAGTAAAATACTTGCAAAAGAACAAATAAGATACAGACCAGCAGCTCGACTACAAAGGTTACTACCACGGGCGATTCAGACACGCCAGTTCAACACGGACCCGTTGAAAATATCGTGCTCCAGCCAATGTAGATTCTTCTCCTTCTGGCAAATATAAAAAATGCATTAATAATATTACTTTCTTTCCCAT
The DNA here is from genome assembly GCF_000690725.1 of Stegastes partitus. Lineage (NCBI taxonomy): Eukaryota > Metazoa > Chordata > Actinopteri > Pomacentridae > Stegastes > Stegastes partitus. Next base: position 84,588 of record NW_007578533.1, on the reverse strand, counting down.
TTTCGGACTTTCTCCCCGCTCTTTCTCTGTAGGCAATAGACGCTGACCAGAGCTCCAACATCACATATCGAATCAGAACTGAAGGCTTGGACCAGGAGATCACTCGGCTTTTCCACATCAACCCCATAACGGGGGAGCTGTCAGTTCTCAAGGTTCTGGACTATGAAGCTCTGACTGACTCAGAACCTACGTACACATTCACTGTAGAGGCCTTGGACACAGAGGGAATCATGCCTCCTGGACTCGCCTCGGTTACTGTCAGAATAATGGTGAGTGCGTGGGTGTGTGTTTATGAGATGGTTTCTCTGGCTAAGCATAAAGAGCAGAAGTGAGGTCAATATGTCACTCTTTTAGTTAAGTGTCTGTTCGCTTTGAAGGGGCATAAATTGGCATTGTTGCATAGCAGGCAGTGCAGGACTGACCGCTGGAAAAGGGAGAGATAACAAGTTAGGAAGCGTAGTCTTGACCTGTTAGAGATGACTAAAGGGATGTATTGTTAATGCAGTGTCTGGACTTCTGTTTTCTCTCTGCCTCCAATCTTGAACAAAAAAACCACAAAAAACGAAGTGCCACCGCTCACATTGTCACAGTGTCATAACAAACTAGCTTTTCAATAGCTTGGAAGCCCTTTCGACGACTACTGAGGGAGTGGTGGAGACGATGGCTCACTACTTATTTGCTGTGAATGGCTCTGCACCATTAGGTCGTATTGAGCAGTTACAGTAACCAAATTACGATTCACTGCCAGAGACAAATTTAAATTTTAAAGTCAATAGGCTTTAATTCCCTTTTATAAACTGTTTGAAATTGTTTCCTTTGTGGTCCAACAGAGCACATTCCTAAAACTCACTGTGGGCTTCACCTATTGAATGTCCGTCTGACCGCTCAGTGAATGAAGCTAATATGTGAAAACACAAGAGGTCACTGGCAAGCAAAGCTGTGCTGATTAAATAATGACACTAAGGGATCTGGAAATCAATATGTGAAAGTATTTTGTATTCTACACTATAGATGGCAAAATTACCAACAAAGATAGGGCTGTTTTTCTTGTTTTGTAAAAAGCAGCTGTGTGACTTGACAATAACAAATCTGAGAAATCGCTCGCGAGCTTCCCAACAAAGCGACAGCAGAGTTACTAGAAATACGTGGAGTGACATTTGTGCACCGGTTTAGCTTCTTCTCTGTGCCTACGTAAGACACAAAGTGCACATTCTGGTCACATCACAAATATGAAGACTATGTAACGGTTCCAACAACCTCAACCACGCAGGCTTATATGACCGTCACTACAGATGCCTGCATTCCAAATCCCTTTTTCCTTTCAGAATGTGCTACAGCTGCCCATAGAAAATATGTGCTGCTGCATGCAGTGTGCATACAATTGGGGCATGCTGCTTTGTCATAATATAATAATCTTCGACTGTCTTGCTGTGGCAGTCTGAAGTGCATAATCACCTGTTTGTCTGCTCTCACTGGCTCAAGCTTGAGCAACTCATTGTTATGTTTGTAACAGATCTTCAGGACTGTGGGTCAGAACGTCCAGAAAAGCATTCTGACTTGCATATTGCAAAATAAGACTAAATGTACGAGGTGTGTCAGAAAAGTTCCAGGAAAGATATATATATCAAACTACAAACTACCAATTTGCCCCGTCAGACGACCAACCAGCACGTCTATAAAGAGATCCTGCTGCGTTTGCTTCGTTCAGTGCACAAGACGAGGCGAGAGTTGTGGCAGGACCAGTCGTGGCTGCTTCACCATGACAACGCGCCTGCTCACGATGCCCTGAGCATCCCACAGTTCCTGGCTTAGAAGAGCATCACCGTGCTGGAGCAACCTCCTGTGGATTGTTTCCTCTTCCCAAAGCTCAAGGGGGTCATCAAGGAGACCCATTCAGAAGACGTGGACGACATCAAGACGGCTGTGATGATGGAGCCTGGAGGATCCCAAAAGAATCCTTCCAGGAGTGCATGGCGGCAGAGAAGTCTGGGGAAGTGTGTTAGACTCCAGGGGGATTACTGTGTAGGGGAGAACTTGTAGTTTGGATTTGAAATATATCTTTTATGACACCAGTCCTGAAACTTTTCTGACACACCTCGTAGTATAGCATTCTGTATTTCACATGCTACTTATTAGGACATAATACACCTTTTTCTGGCGCACTATGTAGTATGGATAACAGAACGCACCCTATGAATTTGTTTGGCTGTTGTTCCCAGTTTCTGATCCGTTGTATTGTGGACATGTAGGAGCCATACCAGTGTTTTTGCATGCATTAGCACAGTTACTATAAATGCTCTTGTTCAGTGATCTCACGTTGGAAAGTTCTGACATCCAAGTCGTTAAAGTTGTAGAAAAATAAACCGCCTGTTTCTGTCCCTTTCACAACATCTTTGTTTACTTATGTTTTTTTACTCTTTGTCTGAGTTTGACAACTGTGAAACAAGTTTTGAAATCCATAATTTAGCCAGCCTATGGGAAAATTAGAGCCACTATTGTTCAAACGTTTCCCAGCACTGCTGACACCTGCTGTGATTAAAACCCCGCAGGTTTTCACCACCGCCCCCTTTTCTTCTACTCACTACTATATTTATTCTAATTAGTAAAAACTGCTATTTTTCTAAATCCCAGCCAAAGTCAAACAGCAGTCTTAAGGATTTTGTAAGTCAGTGTAAGCATCAGCCTAATGGACTCTGGGGTTGTATTACCAGGTTTATGTGTCGTTACTGTGTTGTGCAATGTAATGCTCTCTCTTGTGGAGGCCAGATGTTCCCAAACCTATGAGGAATCCACTACAGTTAGTAATTTAAGAGTCATAGTGGGAGCAAAAAGCAACATAACCATCAAAGTCAATTTGCAAATTATTAAGCGTATTATTAATGAAAATATGCAAAATTTCTAGCATTTAGTGGGAAACAACAAAAAGCAGCTTGATGTACTGTATGTTTACCATGCTAATGTCATGCTGTGTGTGTTACATCTCTCTCCAGGACATGAATGACTTTTCTCCGGTATTCAGCCAGTCAGTGTACCGAGGCATGGTTGCCCCTAATGCTGTCAAGGGAACCATCGTAACCACAGTGATGGCCAATGACTCTGACCCTGCGGTGAGCATTTCCAGCTGCTGCTATTCAATCAAACTGTTTTTCACAGCCTGTTCCTCAAATTGTGTACCGGAATGATGCAAGATAATGATGCTTGTCTCCAGTCAGCGTGCGTGGTTTGAATGTGTTTGCACTTCTTTCACCAGTGGAGCCATTTTTTTTCCTCCCAGTGTAGCGCTTAGTGATACCTCAGCTGAGCTTTTAATGCAAAACGTCTTCGTGATATTGGCTGGTTTTATTCTGCTTGTTGTATAATGAAGGTTAGCCCGCTTTAGAGTGTTCCACTGTGAGCCATCAGATAGTCTGGTGCCGTTAACCCCCGGTTTAAGAGGTGGTAACACGCTCACAAAGAGCCCTGATCGCAGTGTGAGAGAATACCTTGTGAGGATTTGCTGAGTCACACAGCGTTTTGTTTAGATGCAGATCTGAAATGCAGCGGCTGTGTGAGAAATAGCTCTCATTTTTTTTTATTGGATCCAGAAAACAACCAACTGGTAAATTTGCAATTTTACTCACCAAATAAATATTTATGAAAAAAAAGGCCAGAAACACAGAAGTATCTTTATTTTGCATTACTGCTCAAGAAGCCGTGATCTCATTTCTCACTCCTCCATCTCTATGCGAGATCTTCTACAGCAGCAATGGTGCCCCATAAGCCTCTTTAAATGCCTCATGTTCTTTTGAATAATGTGCTTGCTGTCTTCCTACATCAGCTGAATTGATTCAGACTTCAGGTTTAAGCGTCAAAGTAGTTTCTCTTGGGTCAAAAAGCAACATTATACTGTCCAAGCTATATGCTATAAAGGTGCTCCCGGTGCTCAGACAAGGCACTAAATAGCATCTTAACAGCCTCGGATATATATATCTCTGGGTGTGAATGTCATTTATGCCCTCCTGATTCAAAATTTACCTCTAAAGTAGAAATCCTTTCAAGAATTTGTCACAGTCAAGTTTTGCTGACTCACTTTGAGCGGTTATGTAATGAAATGTGAGATTGGAACAGACAGCTCTGATTTACTGCTCTCAACTGCAGGGCCTCTAGAAAATCAAAAAAACTCATTTCACAAGAAGTGATGGTTAGATTAAAAACGGCTATTTACATTATATTAAACAAAAATCTATGTTGTGTACGTCTGCAGAAGTATTTTTTAACATGTGTTTTTATATTGTCTTAACTCAGTGGTGTAAAACAAGGGTCTTAATGGAAATATGACCTGAGCCACCTGTTATTCATATAAAAAGTCTGTTTAGATACTGGCAGGAGGGTTTTGTTGCAACTATCGCAAATATTTAAGCAAGCAAGACATGCAGCAGGATCCAAAAAAATGAAGCAAAGTACAGATGGGTGACAAATTAAAGGAAAAACCAACAGAAAGTGTGTCAGTAAGATGTTACACCACAGTGTCTTCAGTGCACTTTGCTTCTACAAGTTTGTGGATCTCTACTGAAGGGATGGCACACAAGATATCTTCCTCATTTGCTGTTTTGATGATGACGGAGGAGAGCGCTGTCTAATACGTCAGTCCAAAATCTCCCATAGGTGTCCAATTAGGTAGAGAAGTGGTGACTGCAAAGGCCACGGGATATAATTAATCTAATTTTCCTCAACCCATTCAGTGACTCACCATGCCCTATAGACGGGGGCTTTGTCATCCTCCCATCAGAATAGAAATGTTTCATCATCATAAAGTTGATCACTCAGAACAACTTTGTATTGATTTGCAGCGACTCTTACCTTTTTAAATATACAAGCGGACCCAAAACAAGCCAGCATAATGTCCCCGTCGTCAGAACGGAGCCACCAGATCCGCTCCCTGTAGGGCATTCAGTACAGGGGCGTGCGCTGGGCAAGAATAGGGTGAAGGATGACTCATCTGACAATATCACATTTTTCCACTCTTTCTCTGAGGACCAGCGACTCTGATTTTTGCACCACTGAACTCCCAAATGTGCTTCCATCTTCGTAATGAGGGGTTTATGCACTGCAACCTCACTATAATTTCCCTCTCTACGTAATTGTCGATGGACTTTTCTTGCCGACAGTCTGATCGCGTCCTGCGCTGACATCCTCAGTCACCTAATCAAGACTTGCTTTTCTGTTTTTCCTCTCACATGGCACCAACCCACGAGCATTTACCGCCATCAAATGTGCATTGTTGACCATAATGTTTGTGTCTATTTATGGATGTTTTTTTTTCCCCCCCATAGATTTAAACGCAGGTGTCACTTTAGTACCTGTTCCTGCCTTTTCCTCTTGAGCATGATTAAATGTTAATGGCTTTATTGTGCAGTGCACCTGTGTGGAAGCATCTGTTGTGTTTCTCTACACATTTATTCAATTTTTTTTTCTCCTTTATTTGTTACCCATCTGTAATTTTAAGCCATAAAAATCATTGCAATGGCTATCCAGATTGTCCCACAGAGTATCGGATATACTGTTTGAACTTTAGATTATATACTGTTACTGTTTATGCTGTTCAGACAACAACAACTGTCAGCTGGTATCCTACAAATATTTACTGCATCTCCCAGCTATAGTGCCAAAATGGACACATGTAGATAAAAATTACCGACATAAACACTATCTAGAGGGAGAATCCATCTTTCTTCTTTCTATATTTCTGCTTTGAAAGCTCTGCATTAGTGACGAAGCAACATTGCAAAGTGCTTGGAGTAGCACCAAAGTATAAAAGATCTATATACATGCAGACCATTTACACTTCTTTAATAGCAGACAGGTGAAGCCATCCTGCAGCTGGTTCAATGTTCCATTTCCTTATTTTAAAAAGAGAGGTGAACTGACTTTATCCTTCCCTATATTTTCAGCCTCTGCAGAGACACCAGACTTCCTCCTTTTTTTACCACACAGTGAACATGCACTTTCAAACTGCTGCTGACCTTAACTTGTCCGAGCCTCCAAACTGCCCCTCAGAGGAAAGTTTAAATGCAGAGGTCTAATTTCTTGAGACAGGTGCAAGTAAACGTTTCCTCCTCAGAACTAAATACTGTTTTCTCACTCGGGGAACTTTACTGAGAAATTGCAGCACCAAAAACATATTGCCACATCCATCCATCCATCCATCCATCCATCCATTATCTATACACCGCTTAATCCTCACTAGGGTCATGGGGGGCTGGAGTCTATCCCAGCTGACTCAGGGTGAAGGCAGGTTCACCTGGACAGGTCACCAGTCTATCACAGGGCTACACTTAGAGACAGACAACCAAGCACACTCACATTCACACCTATGGACAATTTAGAATCACCAATTAACCTCAACATGTTTTGGACTGTGTGGGAGGAAGCCGGAGAACCCGGAGAGAACCCACGCTGCACAGGGAGAACATGGAGACTCCACGCACAAAGATCCTGGGTGTCCTCACTGGGACATGAACCAGCGACCTTCTAGCTGCAGCAGTGCTAACCACTGATCCACCTTGCAGCCCCATATTGCCACATATTGTAAAAGAAAAAAAAAAGTCTTGCAATTTTATGTATTTCTTGACATTTGGCGTCATACTGACAGTCATTAATTATCAGCAACACTTAAGAGGTTAATTCCTGACTATTAGAACTTGGGCCGCTCTGGTGATGTGTGTGTGTTTTTACTCCTTCATAAATGTTTGGATACAGAGACACTGTTTGACATTTGGGTCCGAACTAATTGCTTTGGATATTAAATACTGTACAATTCATTACTCAGTCATTACGACACTGTGCTTTAATTTGGGGCTGCTGGGCAAAAAAGTGGCAGTCTTCCAGAAACCATATAATAGACGCTTCATTCTGTAATGCAAGCTGTGTCTGAATCTCTAACCTCACGTTGTGCTCTCTCCACAGGGAACTCCAGCAGGTCTGGTGCGCTACAAGGTGGACCAGGAGGCGTTTCCATACTCTGCCAGTATTTTTGACGTAGAAGAGCAGACGGGACACGTGGTTACCAGAGTGAACCTTAATGAGGAGCCCAACCTGAAGTTCAGTGTAAGCATGCAAACAGTTTAACTTCCAAGTCAACATTTGTCCACAAAGTCCACTTCACTGTTTGCTCCAAAACTGGCTCGGGACTCGCACAAAGGTCACATGATGCATCTGAAGGCTTGTGAGAGGAGGAAATAAGATTATCCTTGTTTCTGTGACTCCTGTGACTATACATTTTTCTTTTTTCTTTTTTTAGCCAAGCTCGCTGCATCGATCTATCAATCGACCCATTTGATGGATTGCCAAGAGCTTTTGTACAGACATTCATGGTGCTCTTAGTCTGAATTTTAATGACTGTGCTGATCAACCAATGACGTTGTGAAAGATCATGTACAGAATGGATTCTGGACAGATGTGCATGGGTCCCATGACAACCACCGTCTGAATTTCTTAACAACGATTTGATGGATTGCCATGAATTTTGTTGCTGCTAAGTAGGAAATATAAGCGAACATGTTAAACAAACATGGTGAGCGTGGTAAAAATGACACCTGCTACACATTAACAAATTGGCGTAGAGTCTCGTGGCTGCAACTGAATGCTTAACGTATGCAGACTGTTTATGGACAGATGTTGCAACACTGCACATACATTTTAAATTAATGAAAGTAGCTACAGCAGATGTGGCAGCAGCACTGGGTCCAACATTTTCTATATTTTTAAATAAACTACCAACATACAGGAAAATGTCTGCCTTGTATCAGACATTTATACCTCAGAGTCTTGATCATTCCCTCAGCACTTATTTTTCAAAAGCAGCTTATTAACACGCTTCCTTTACAGAGTCTCCTGTACTCTGTAGATATCAACTTACTCATTGAATAGAAACACAGGAAGAAAGTTAAACTTTGAAGGCATTGTCCAGAAACTGAAGACACATCCATCCACCCATTTTCTTCCGCTTATCTGAGGTCGGGTCGTGTTGCCAGCAGGCTAAACCCTTCTCCCCAGCAATGCTTTCCAGTTCCTTCTGGGGGATCCCGAGGCATTTCCAGACCAAATGAGATATGTAATCCCTCCAGCGAGTTCCGGGTCTACCCTGGGGTCTCCTCCAGTTGGACCCCTCCCAATGGAAGGCGCCCAGGAGGCATCTGAATCAGATAGCCGAACCGTCTCACCTCGCTCCTTTCCAAGTGACTGAACACAGAAAAAAAAATGAAAGCTGTTGCTGTTTTGCTTTGTCACAACCTTATGCTGTACGTGCGCTGCAGGTCTCGCCACTAAAAAGATGGATTAATGTATAATGCACATCTGCTGCCTTTAATGCTCTGTCGGTTCAATCCTGAACCCCAACAGACTTCCATACATGGTTTTACCTTTTCTGTCATCTAAAACTTAAACAGCCTGAGAAGAAATAACATCATTTGAAATTACTGTACTTCCAGAAAACACCAAAATTCTATCATTTTTAATTTTTTTTACATTATTGCTAATGGACTGATAGCAATTCACCAACTCGAGGTGTATTTCTTTCCATCATAGTAATTATGTCAATGCGTTAAATACAACCATGAAGTATTGAGTCTTATAAACAGAGTATGTAGCATCACCTAATGTTATTCCCAATCAATCACACTGATCTCCTCTAACTGTAAAGATTATTACTGAGACTGTAGTTCAATGGAGACATCATTACAAGTTAAGATGTGTCTGATTCGTCCCTGTCTCGCTTTACTTTTTGGCTCATTATGTTTAGCGGGTGGAGGTTTGGGACGACATCACATGAAGTGAGTCATTAAAGATTAATTTGATCATCACTTTCATATTTTACTTGCTTACTTGTGATATTTTCGTACATAAAGGTATGTTTGCACAGAGCACTCCCTGTCCCTAAGTGTACTGCAGTAGCTTATTAGTTTCAAAACTGCCTTTTTCCCAGCTGCACTCCTCAATGGGGCTTTGAGCCATGCTAATTTCATCTTTTCATTGGGCTTTAATTAACACAACAAGGATTCAGCGTCCTCTGAAGATGTCACTCGGGGGACTAATTCTACCTCATTTGCTCCCAATAACTCAAACAAAATGAACCAATCCAGCACTGTGTACGAGTTTTGGATTATGACAGAGATAAACAGCAAGGTATCAATAGAGGACAGATATCATCCATGACTACATACCTAAAGGTGCCAAAGCTTTTTTTTTTTTTTTTCAAAAAGCCTTTTTGGGCCACTTCAGCATTCATCAACAGTTGTGCCAAGCGACCAATTTAAATATTCAGTAAGCTGTTAAAAAAAAGAAAAAAGCTGTTATGAGACTGAACAAGGCACTTAACTACCACATGTTCCAAGTTCAAAAGTTCCCAGCTGTGAAAGAGTTATTTGTGCATTTAGCTGTTTCCTGGTTAAAGCGTGAGTTACTGCATGAATACAAAGAAGGGCAGTGCAGCATCAGCAACAATTATCCTGACTAAATACGAGGGAGGAAACACAATATTTCAGTGTCTTGATATTTAAGGCTGGCCCTCATTAGGATTCCTTTGGGTCTGATTAACAGTGGTTACCCCCCAATTAAATGAAGAAGAAAGACTAAGCAGGAAATATTAAGCACACCAGTGGGATCCGCACTCATTCTGCTCTCCGGTTCTCGTGCAAATAATGCGCTTTTAGATCGCAGCCAACGAGAAAAGAAAAAAAAAGTCGACATTTATTTCAGTTTATTATAGGACTGTCACTGCATTTAGCTGCTCCCACAGTAAGAAAAACAGGAAGCATAAATCTTTGCATTGTTAGCGGGTGCTAAAAAGAGCAAACGTACTGCAAGCACGTGGACACGTATGATACGCGGTGGTGTAGTGACTCTGTCTTCTCCTTTGTGTGACAGCTGGTGGTGGTGGCCTACGATCACGGTGAGCCTGTAAAGGAGAATACAACTCTGGTGGAGATCACAGTCCTTCAGCCGTCTGTTATTCCCGTGTTCACTCAGGAGGAGTACAGGTACGCACACACACACACTTAGAGGGAGTGTAATCCTGCTGTCTAAATGTAGGAACGCAGCCTTTAAGTTGCTGCAAGAATGGCAATCCTCTGGAAATATCTCCATCTCACACACTTGAAATATTGGCCGATACCCGGTTTCTCTTCGTCACTTAGAAGAAGGATTTGTTTCTCATTTGGCAAATTAACGAATAGCATTATTAGAGGTGTAATTAAAATATGGAGAAGGTTTGTAATGCAGCAAACTGAATGTATTGTTATTAACTTTTCTTTGATGAGGTGTAATCAAAGAGCGCCTAATATGATTCAGCAAATAGCATTAAAACAGGGACACGGCTGTGCAAAAAATAACACGACAGGAAATTGAATAACTTTTTTCTGACAACTGTTTTCTCAGCTCAGACTCTGTGCCACATAATAACACAGAAGGTGCTAAGTCTGAACAGCATGATTGATGTTTGCCTCTATAATTCACTTTTGATTACCTCTCCAATGATGTGCTTTGGTGTACGGAGATTCCTGAAAAGAATAAAAACTAAAATTTATGAACTTTGGCAAAGTTTGCAAAAAGACCCCATCGCAAAGCAAATATGTGAAGTCGCATCAACTTTTTCGGCTTTTTTTTAAACGTCTGCTTGAAATTCTACAAATTCTTCACTGCAAACTTTGATCAACTAGCACTGATCAGGCCACTTTCTTCTTTGATTATCTGTTTATTAGCGCATTATAACAGTGTACTTATAGGGGTTAGCTCGTTATAATGTGTTATGTCACAGATCAAACATAAAACAACAGCATGAAGCAGTTTCTCCGTTCACTATTAGGCAAAATAAGTGTTTTTCTTTCTTCTCAAATGCCTCTCCACACAATCGTTCTTTCACTATGTGTTGCAATAAACCCAGCGGTCACACACTACAAAACTCAGCCACCATTAATTAATTACACTCTTACCTAATGTGCAGACCGATACACTCACTCTCAAGCCCTCGTTGTAACTCTTCCTGTTGTTGATTGTTTTTACGAGGTCATGCGGTCACCTCAGGTTTTCTTTTCTGCGACTGTCCGATCGGCCGATAATCTCCGGCTATTATCTCTGTTTATCTTTATCTGTCATCCTTTCTATGTATTTTTGACTGAATATAAAATCGTCCCCGTTATCGTGGTTTCTATCAGACCCTCTGTTTGTCTCCTTACCTTAAATTGGTCTCCTTACATTTGTTTATGTTGTCTATCAGACACCATCAATGATCTCAAACTTAGTTGAATATTGTAAAAAGACAGTGCTGTTAAATATTGAATTTTTCTTGAAACAGCTCGGACTTCCTCCGCAGCATCAGTTTTGTTGTCGAGTTTGTTTCCTTTTAGGTGTTTCTTTCGCTCCTCGTGTCAACTTTCACCACGAGTAAAAGCGATCTACAGTTTTATATGCAGAATATGTTTAGGCGTTTGCTTTCATGAAGTTGACGCGCTGTCTCGCCACGCGTCAAAACTGCCGCCTCTGTGACAACTCGGCGTTCAATATCAGATTCAACAAAAAGTGGCACCTTTGACGCAGGTTTTACAGAAGTACGTCTACGTTGACATTACAGCTCCTCAGAACCCGCTCGGCTTCTTTACTCTAACACCTGAGCACCATTAGCTCGGAGCTAATGAGCGGGGTCGGGAGGACTGTAATTGCAACTTCAGCGTCGATTACAGACATATTTTCTCTCTATTGCAGACCAAATTTCAAGATGTCAAGGTTTGTCTTTCGCATAGAGCAGTAAAGCTCCTCTCTATTTTTAGGAAAAGGGTTAGCGGCAAAAGAGAGAGAGAGAGAGAGAGAGAGAGATGTCAGCCAGCCATATAATACTGCATTTATGAATATGTAACATCGCTTCCAGCTACAGGAGTGTGTGCGCCTATCTGTCTATGTGAATGTGCACTTTTTTGAATTTGTGTGCATTTGTATTTTTTTTTGTATTTGTTAATCATCACACAGTTCACACTTTGTCCATACATACGCACATTTTTTTTCATTTGTGCACCATGACTCTCCCTTTCTGAGGGCATCGCCTATTGTGTTGTGTGTTGTGTCTCTTTGGATGTGTGTGCCCCGCGGTTTACATTTTTGTAGTTTAGTGTGTGTCTGTGCAAAGTCAGAGTGTTTTATGTGTGTGTGTGTTCTTCTAATTCCATGTTGTATTCACAGAGTACAGTGTACCAGCTTTGAATTAATTATCCCGGCTTTATTGAATAAAAGCTAACCATTGTACCAGTGTGGCTTTAAGAGCTTACTAATGCAGCTTAATGATTTTGTATGGTTTCAGCAGACAGGCTTGTAGCCATGGGGAAGTCTGAATTAGTAATATTGATTCCTATAATGAAAAGGAGGAAACAGGGGATGTGGTAGATGCAGCTTTTGTGCACGTCTTACTTTATACATTTACAAAATATATCTCTGTTTTTGTAAACTTTAGATATTTAATAAAGTGATGACAGCTGTAGTTTTGTATTTTTAGTCGGTGACCCCATTGAAAAGAGAAAAAAACATTAAAAAACAAAAGGTTGGACGGATTTATTCAGGCGTTTAGTGTTGATATATGTGCAATTAAAAATGTAATTGATCAATGGGTGCCGAACCCTCGGAGCAGTTTATGGGTGTTATTTGCTGCCGTCACATTTTTACTCCCTGTGGGCTCGTTTTCCACGACAACATAAAGTCTGGATGGAAACTTAAAACTTAAAAGTAGAGAGAACTGCAATCTCCTCTGTGCAGTATAACAAGATTATAAATCATAAGGGGAGGGGAAAAAAAAGCACAATTTCTTTGAATGTTTGTTGTATAAAAATTTTAAAAACTTGGAACTAATATGTAAAATGTTTTCCAAGTGCCCACAAGTGTTACCAATACTGTCATACTATAGCTATTTACTACTTCTAATTTGTTTCCACACTTGTGTCCTGTCACACAGCCTGCAGTTCAGCTGAAAACTCCCTGAATTGTTGTCATGTGACTGTTGGTTGCAGCCAAATCAGTAACGGCTTTGCTGCTGTGTTGAGGACAGCAGACGTTTTCGTTTTTTTCAGAACCTGTCAGTTTTTTTGCCCCTCCCCCGCAATTTTTAAAACTCCAAAATGTAGAATAAAGTGATTTTAATGAAATATCACTTTACCCAACAGATGATACCTCACGGATGATAAAATAAGAGATAAGATAAACTTTATTTGTCACATACACAGTTACACACAGTACACTGCGTAGTGAAATGTGCTTGGTACCTGCATATAGTTGCCATAAAAAATAAAATAAAATATTTTAAAAAATGAAAATAAAGATAAAAATAAAATATAATAAGATACCTAAAGTATTCAAGAAATATATATACATAGATAAATAAAAACAAAATCGTATGTGTGCTTCCAAGGCTATTATAATGTTGAAAATCCAATGATCCTTTCTATTTTTACAGTTTCTAACTCTGATAAATGGCGTAATTTTAGCAAATATTTTAAGGACAACATGCCCTCCTGACCCACCAGCAGGTTTAGGGTTCAATCTTGTCCTAATGTATTCGATAACAGCGAAAGCTTAGTCTTGTTGTCTTGGCTCAGTCTCCTGCAAGCTGCATTTCAAATGAAACAGCGAAGGTTAAAGTCCTGACTTCTAGCTTCAAGTGTGTTTTGGATTGTTCACATCCATCCTGGGAGAGCAGTGTAGGACTTGTAGCCCATATTTTTACCTCCAGGGGTTTGTATAAGAAAGTCTACAATTTCCCTGCAATTTCTGTTGAATAACGATGCCTTTAAATTCGCACTTTAACCTTTTGTTATCAATGTTTCATGCCTTTAAATCCAGCGAGGTAGACAGCAGAGCCGCAATATAACTGCATCTACTTACAGCCTATACAAAGAAGAGGTTTACAATATTGCAAATGGCTAATATATAATCCAGTTTTTCAACATGGCTGGCCAAATTGACAGAAGATGTGGTTTTTATTACATTTTTATCTACCTCTTTAATAATATAAGAAGCTCTATCACATAGTCAACAGAGAATTTTATGCACAGCAGACGGCATTAATAAATTTTGATTCATGAATAATTTCTGCTCTTGTCTTCATGCTTGTCGGGATGAAACAAGGTTTGTGTGTTTGGGGTGTAATAAAAGAATATTTCGGGGATGCAGTCCTGCGTACATACAGACACATTCTCACTTTACGCTCAGCAGCGAGGCCTGGTTTTGGCGCTACTTGCTGTTTGTGTATTCTCACTCGGTGGGTTTCTCATCTAGTAAAACAGTTAACAAGCCGAGATTGTACGTTTGTTAGATCACTGTAGCAACTGTGAGCGGCATTTCTTTCACCCTCCCTCTCTCGTCCTCGCACCTGCAGAATTAGTATGCAGTCAGTATCACATACACATGAGGAGTTATCAGCACCCAGTGGCAATTATCAGCATGAGGTTAAGTGAACAGAGAGAAAATATTGCGCTTTCAAAGATTACCGAGACCACTCCCACCACTTTCCTTGCTTGTGTAAGCATGTGAATGCGTGTTTGTGTGCATGGGATTGTGTATCTATAAATTCAGGCGCCGGATCCACCTCCTCTCCTCTCCCCTCCCCTCTCCCATGCTGTCAAAATGCCTCATAGCTTGTTACTTTGTTCATGAATCCAATTAGAAAGTGGTGAGCGAGTTAAGAGCCAAAACATCATCAAAGCTTTGTTTTTTAATTGAGAACTTGCGTGATCAAAGATGGCAATATGTTGCTTTGTCTTACGTCATTACAGAGATGGAGATAACACGCGACGCCATGGCAGGAGATTTAGATGAAGCAGCCTGTTATCTATCAGCCTGTCGCCGTGGATATACAGTACAGCGCTCTGTTCAAGAATCACAGGCAGCCAGGCGGGAGGTCGCACTTTTTATCGCTATCTGCCAGCTGGACAATTGCGAACCCAGAGGTGTCGGCTTCCCTTTTTAAAAGAAAATGATCCCATTTGTCTGCGATCAAAGTAGCAGAAATAACAAGAAATGTACTTCTAGTCAGCTTTTTTATGCCTCCGTGCTGTTGACAGCTGTGGCCGCACGCATTCTGTTTTTGGACTGTCCGTCTGTTCCATTCCTGTGAAATCTCATAAGGAAATATCTTCAGATTTGGCACCACGTACACTTGGACTCCAGAATGAACTGATTAGATTTTGTTGGTCAGAAGTCACTGTGACCTCACAAAACACATTTTTTTGGCCGAGACTGGGGAGCAGACGGGCAGACTGTGACCGTATTTCACATTTGATCGAGTTGGTGACACCTTGAAACTGTGGCGATAGCAAAGATCTTCTGTGCTGCTGGATTGGAAATTTGTGTGAAGCATCCACATTCATAGCGTCTTTCCAGCAACATGTATATTTTACACTTTGTCTGTCATGGTTACAACTTGGTGTTCTGTCAGAATCAGCTTTCTGGGCCAAGCATGTGAACACATACGAGGAATTTGATATTGTTGGAATCTGGACAATTGCGAGTTGACTGCTTGGCAGAGCCGTGCAGCCGCAAGGTGGTAATTCTAGTTTTTCAGAAGATATGGCGTGATAATAGATGCGTACATTAACTTTCTTGTAAATTGATCCAGAGTTTCAGCACCGTAACTGCACAGACTAAATCTTTAATCTTGCGCTGGGAACAGACAGAATAATTTTGTCTGCTTTTCCTTGGCAATACTTCTTCACATAATGCACGCAGCTGTGATTTATACGCAGCCGGGCTTTTTATTGCCCTGCTTTGTGGAGCTGATGATCTAAATTTAACGATTTGGCTTTTCTGGTACTAGAATTATTTAATAAGGCTTTATTTGTATAGCATCTGACATATAGGTGAGTGTAATTCCAAGCAGTTGGCAAGCAGTGCTGATAATAAGATTGTACAAATGTTAAGCATAAAACGCCGGGAGAATAGTAAGGCTTGTAAAGGTTGCTTTTTTTTTTTTTTTAAGACAACGTTCAACACAAGTATCCTCCTGTGGGTTTGTGTTAATTTATTCCTCCGTCTTTGGCCTTTTCAAGCAGCCCATAGTGCGTCTGTTCTCAAGGTTGCACAGATTCTTCTACATTTGTGATGAGGCTTTGTGATTTGCTATTGTTAATCTGTTGAATACTTGAGCTGTACAAATCTCATCACTCATCAAAAATTTTTCCCTGCAAACACAGTTGCGCAATGCTGGGTCAATAATGAAAAGAATTCCGACTCCGGAAGGTTAGGAAACACAAACACAACGGAAACAAGAATAGAGTTCCGAGCTACTCGATGCTTCACCGTCACAAACTGCTCCTGCTATCTTGTAATTTCTATTTTAACACCTTTTTGGATCCCACTGTTTTTGTTGTTGTTGTTTCTCATAGAGCACTTCAGCCTGTCCAGTTAAATATATATATATAACATTGGATATTACAAAAAAAAACTTGATCTGTTTGGAAATTAATGGGATAAACCATCCACAAGGCACCAGTGATCATATAAAATCAGTGTCTCCAAAAGAAATTGAATATTTTGTCTTAAACCTACAAGTATTGTGTGAGTTTCAAAGTTTCTAAAATACAACTTCCTGTTAGCAGCTTCAACCAACTGTGGCTTTTGTATTTTAGTCTATAAAGTGACTTTAAAATGGAACAAAACATCTTCTGCAGACAGGTGTACCTGCTTATTCTATTACAAAGACATGCAGTCCTTGGATACACTCATATAGACATCATGATGTGTGTAAATAATTCATATGAGTATGGAAGGAAAAACTGTTTAGCTTAGTGTCAGGGTAAATGAGGGTTTATCTCATTAGTAGCTCCAAGAATCGGTGTGCGTATGCTTCACACATCTCAACAAACGTACATCCCATCTGCTTCAAACTCGGCAGGTATGTTGCTCGCGACCTGAGTAAGCACGGCGTTGAGTTTAAAGCAGATCAGATGAACGTCAATTTGGGACCTTTTGTGATCTTTTCGGAGTCTTCAGCCGCTCCTCTGGCTGCCAGTGTTGTCTGGCAGCGTCAGCAAAGGCAAATGCGCAATGTCACCTTCTGAAAGCAGGCACTGCACAAGTTAAAACTGATTTTTGTTTTCTACAGAAGGATGTTTGATGTAATGTATAATGTCTGTGATAAATGCACTCTAGTATGCTGACTGTCCATAAGTTCTGATTTCACATGAACTCACCGGTTGAACTGAGAGCTGCTGCTGAGTCTTCGGCGTACGCTTTGTGTCACTTACGGGACAACATTTCACAGCCATCAAACGCTGAATCATTTTCTAAATTCATCGGCCTTCATCATGTCAAGGAGAGAAGCGAGCAGAGCCAGCAGGGTAAGATGTTCCAACCAGGAAACACTTGACACGTTTTATTCAGCGCTGCACTGACACACAAGGCTGGTTTTCTTTTAGCATGTCGTCACATTTTTGCCAAAAGCATTAGCACATACAGTTGGTTTCCTGAAGTCAATAGCTGGAATATATTTCCTGCCAGTTATAAGTAAATACGGTCATAATTTAAAACTATTTTGTGTGTTTAGTCAGGGCGATACATGACTGAATACCTCATATATACTGTTTATGTTTTGCTGCTAGCATCAGTTATGTGACATATCACCTGCTTTGTGATCTGAAAATGTATCCATGTATTTCTTGTACAGAAAAATAACAGAGGTGTGGAAGACACGAGGAGAGAGATGGAGGCAAAGATGATGGAGATAGAATAAAAGTTGAGGATGGCAGCAAAGATAGTGGTCCTGAAGGAGACGGCTGTGTGGAAAAGTGACAGGCAGCAGCTTCTGGATGAAGATATAAGCATGTAGAAAAAGCTGACACTGAACAGCAGAACAAACAGCAAAAGGATGGCCTCCAAAATGCAAACAGGAACATTGAAATAATGGAAGATCAGTGATTGTCATTGTGATTTTTCTGGTTTGGAGGAGAAGAGGGTTGAACCATTCAGTTCTTTTCAGCAAAGACTCAGCATCCAGACGATGGACGTTGAGAGGTTAAGAGCTGCTGCTGATGCATCAACAGAGTCCAGTAGGTTTCAGAGTATTGGAAAAAGGTGGCAGGAGGAAGTTGGCCTCCTTGAAAGGTCTTCCAGCAATAAGTAAAAACTGATTAGCAGGGTGGGCTGCAAGGTGGCGCAGTTGGTTAGCACTGTTGCCTCACAGCAAGAAGGTCCTGGTGGGGGCACCGGAATCTTTCTGTGTGGAGTCTCCATGTTCTCCCCGTGCAGTGTGGGTTCTCTCTGGGTTCTCCAGCTTCATCCCACACAGTCCAAAAACATGTTGAGGTTAATTGGTGATTCTAAATTGTCCGTAGGTGTGAATGTGAGTGTGCTTGGTTGTCTGTCTCTAAGTGTGGCCCTGGAATAGACTCCAGCCCCCCGTGACCCTCGTGAGGATTGAGCAGTGTATAGATAATGGATGGATGATTAGCAGGCCCAACCAAATAAGACGCTGAAGCTGAGCAAGGTGGTCTCAGCTCTGAAAAACAGCAAACTGGAAGGTACAGCTCTTGAGGAAAGACGCTGTTGGTATAGTGCTATCAGACAGAACAAGCACTGCTTCCAGAATTAGCTCTCTGATTAATGCGTTTAATGCCGGAAAGGAGCTTTCCAAAGTGCCAGAGAGTTGGGAGAACACAGCAGCTGAAGGAGGAAAAAAAAGAAGCCCAGAGAAGATGCTGCAAGCCAAAGAAAAGTTGTGGCTTCACCAAGAAGCAGAGAGGAATGAGAAAACACGCAGCTTACCTCCGCCAAACTTTTTGATTCAAACAACGTATTTCTGATGAAATTGAACCTCTTGATGTGAAACAAAAGCCTGCTGCCTTTCTTTTTCATCAAAGTGGAGAAGAAGCAGAAGAAGAGCTTTCAAAGTTGGAGTCCCCTCCACCCTTACCTTAACCCCAGCTCCCCTTCCTACCCTTTACCCTACGCAACCCCATCCCCTGCCAAAGAATTCCTTTTTCTGTTATGTGTTTTCATAGTGTGACATTATCCTGACAAAAACAAACAAGTTGTAACAAAAGTTCCACAAGGTAGCGTCATGGGTCCACTTCTTGTTTTCCTTTGACTGCGATGTCAGCTGTGATGTTTTTTTTTTATGCAGATGAATATGTTGTATTTGGATCTCAGGAAGAAAAAAAAAAGCTGTTCTGAATTTGAGTATTTTGCTCCTTCTGTCTTCAAAAACACTTAACAAAGTTACATTAAATCATTAGTCAGTGCATTTGTCCATTAAATATGCAGAAAATATATTAAATCAGTTCGCAATTATTTCCACATCATCATGAGTTATTAATGTGAGCCGTGTGACCTCCAAACAAAGCTTTAACTCTACACTGTGTGAGCTTTTAGTTGTTTTTGTAGTGAAATAAAATATAGAAATGAAATCTTAATAATTTCATTAAAATGTAAATGAAATCCATTGTTTCGCCGAACTCATCAATAAGCAAAACAAAATCCGTTTTCTTTCCCACTGTAGTTCCAGTAATGTTGTATTGATTTTCTGTGCCCACAGTTTGAGGTTCACAAAGGGTCCAGAAAACCTGATGTCCAAGCAAGGCCTCATATTTCAGCAGCATTGTGCCTCTTTGGAAATTGCTCAGACAAATTCTGCAATTACAGTGATGTCTTCTCTCCTCCAAACCAACAAGTACAAAAGCTTATAATAACACCAAGAAGAAAAAAAAACGGGACAAGACTGAGTGTGTGACCAATCACTGCACCCCAGGAGCCAAATTGGTCAGTTAACCGCTGTTTTGCACTAAATCATACAGAATCAGAGCCACCAAAACGTACCACAAATTTTCTCAATTGCTGTGATCACATCGGTGATATTGTTGAGTTATGAGGGTGACAGTCACGCATGCATTATCTGGTAAATTTAGAGTTACGCTCTCAGCTTCTTCCAAAAGAGAATCCTGAGCTGTTTGTCAAGCATTCTGAGCAGCTAGTAAAAGCAAATGTTTTGTATCTGCAAGTTCAGACGTGGTATAGGTTGTATAGTGAGGCCGATGCTTTCATCTAGGGAACCGTGTCAGTGGTGAGATGCGAGGTTCCTCATTTCTGAAGGCGATATATGCAAACGCGTCTCAGATATCTGCAAACGCGTCCTCCCTAAGTGTGTGTCAAAAGAAAAACGTCCAAGCCGCGCTTCTATAAAGCAGATATAAGTCTAACCGATTCAGTTGAAGGTTACCTTGTTTTGTTGATGCACACAAACAGCCAAGTGCACATGGAGCGCTTCTGGCAATGTTACGAGTGCGACAACAAATGGCAAACAACCATGGTGTTGTTATTTATAAGATCGCTTGCAGTTGGGTGACAGCGAGGCAGAGAGGGGTTGAGGGAAGAGAGAGTGAGGAGACTGAAAGGAAGAACTACAGATAGAGGAAGATGTTGGGAGAGGATAGTGGGGAGAAGATGGCATGAGTCTCAGGTAGAGAAAGTTAAAGTGAAAGCGAGGAGCTGGGAAGGAGGAGGGGAGGAGGAAACCCGCGGAGGGAGAGGACAGGGGGATACACTACAATAAAAGTTTGAGGCAGAGAGAAAACAAGTGACAGTGCTGCCAGAATATACCATTTCAAAAACACACTGAAGTTGACAGGCAGAAAGGCAGACACACATGCACAAGCGGATCAACATACAGGCAGAACAGTCTTTAAAGTGGCAGATGAGCTGACAGGCTGACAGATTGAAGTAGATTGAAGCAAACAAGTAGGCAAAGACTCGAATGGAGAAATGCTGAGACGCAGATGGACAAGGAGATATTCAGACAGTCAAATTGATAGGCAGGCAGACTGACACTCAAAATATTCCACTAGCTGTATAGATAATGTTCAGAGTCAGCGCTCAGTCAGGTAGACAGCCGTCTGTACGCTTGCATATTGTAAATATAAAGACGCTTTCTTCTGCTCTTTAATCTCTTTTGTTCTCATTCTTGCTGTGCAATTTACATTTGCTCATTTCCGCTCACCCGTCCAAACTCATGCATATGCACATAATTCCAAACAACACTATAAAGAAACAGCACGGCTATAGGATGATACTGGACGAGACGCAGCAGGTGAACAGCTCTCTCTCTCTGTCAGATCAAACAGATGGAGACTACAGCACCCATCGGCTTGTGTCTGAAATATAATGAACCTCCAATCTGAAAGTTTCAAAGCCCGAAAAATAAGAGCTGCCGCTTGAATTCCTGTTTCTGTAGGTTTCTGTGACCTCAGAGCGACGCCAGAGGGTCACATGTGAAACTCTTGAAAAGGATGGCAAGGCGCAGTCGGGCAGATTCAGCCTCCTTCATCTCCTCCCTTTTGAATAGGCTGATGTCGTTCTGCTGGGTGCAGGTTATTTTACGGCTCTCTTTAACAGCTGTACAGACAATTTTCTTGGCTTTGACACCCAGATTACCAAACCAACAGATCAAAGAAAAACCTTAAAATGGGCTCACTGTAAAACCCCAAATTTGGACAGTTCCTTTAAACTGAAAATCTGTTGCTGACAGCGTTAGACTGCATATCTGCGTTGCTCTGAAAGGTCAGCTACTGTCAATTTCCATGTTACAGCTTGAAATTACCTTGATCTCGGGTTTCTGAAGTATAGCTGCATTGCAGTATGAATATGAAAACAGAGGGGAGGAAATTATGATTCCAAATTTGTTTGGAGCCAGCAACAAGCACAATATAGCTATTGTTCCCAGATCCTTCTATAAGATGTGTTTAGTGTGACTGGAGTGCTCAGGGAATTGCACGATTATTGTCTTCTGCTGAGATTTTCTGCCACAGATACTCATTTATTAGTGGTCTTCATATCTGCATCGAGCCAGACTGTGTTGTATAATTTCAAACATGATCTTTAGCGGCCTTCTGTCGACGGCTTTTCAGTCACGTAAAGCCCAGTGAAGGACGGTCTCCTTCCCCAGCAAGGATGAATGCTTTAAATTTAACATGTGATGGTCAAATTTCCAAAAGAAGGACGTGTACTGTCACACAAACCTAATGCCTACAAAGAGAGAGAAGGATGACATGGCCTTGATAATCAAATTAATGGATACTGGAAAACCTGGCCAAAAAGAATAAATTACAGAATTGAGTAATGCATTATGTGCAATTCTGTGTCATTGCGTACTTATGTAAATGTGGGAGATAATCTAGCCTTGGGAGGCAATTAATAATAATCTTCCTCCTTATCAGCCTCAGGCATTTAGCAGCTGATTGCATAACAATCAAGAGTTCAGGGAAGATGCAGTGAGGATGGCCAAAAAGCAGGCAGCTTGTAAACAAAAAGTTGGCAGCTTTTAAATTGCAGTAATTGAGTTTGCCTGGATAGCGACTTGTGGAAGCCACATGTCGAGCTGATTGGTCAAAGAAACGGAGCCGACTCAACATGTCAGATGGACAGTTTGACTCCTAACATTGCAGTGTCACGTCTTTTAATTTACAGGAGCTCTATTGAGCACTTCTTCTTGCATATATGTTGAAATATTTTCTTTTCAGTTCGTTTGTTGCGACTGTCAAGCATCTAAGAACTGCAGATGAAAGATAATTAATAGAGAGGAAGGAGATTAATGGGGTGGCGTCAATAAACTTGCTTTTGATTAATGACAATCGCAACCAATCATTACCGTCTACTTAAACATCTGCACTGTCTTTGGCTCTCTTTCGCAGAGAAAGCTTTAAATAATACTCCTTAAAATGCAAAATTACACAAACCAGCACACGACGCTGGAAAAAGATTAATCATTTGACTTGTTGCGGTTTGGTTTTGTGTATTTCTATTATTTGTATTTATTCAATGCCGACGGAAGAACAACAGACAACAACACTCCCTCTGCATTCTAAAGTCAGACAACAATAGTTTAAGCTGTGCAACATTTCTGAGAGGATTTTCTGGTATTTTTTAAGCATTGTAATGCGTTTTTTTGAGGGAGAAGAGAAGAAAGAAAATCAAGATTAACAACAAATCGTGTGACTTCTGAGCAGGCGTTGTGCTAACCGGTGTGCTACCAACAAGCAGCTCCTGACTTCTGGTGCAATGAATTGTTTTAGTTGGCTAAACCGAACAATTCTCAAAGATCTGAGTGTCTTTTGTAACATTATCAAAATTTGTTGTCTTGCAGATGAAGACACTGTTCAGCGTAGTCAGGCTTTCTTTGTGACAGTCACCTCAATTTCAGTTTCGACTGTGGTTATCACCTGTCTTTGTTACCTCAAGCTTTCTTCATCTGGCTTAACAGGCGACTCTTAATGCCTCATTTGACTCTTCTTCTGCAAAACTGGACCAATAACATGTTGCCTACTTCAATCAGAATAAACAGCTTGTCATATTGGAGAGATGAGGAACGTAAAAACGCCGCTGCTGCACTCAAGAAGACTGTTAATCATGCAGGCCAATATATTTCTTTTAATGCCACCACTTATTTGCAACATGACAGCTGCACATTAGAGCTGTGAAACTTTAAACTTCATACATTTAAACATGATACTCAAGAAGTGCATTTAGGTTCTGACACTGCCCCATAATGTCCCAGAGGCAAACTTTGATTCAGTTAAATGACAACCTTAAAACGTGGAGTCTAGTAGGTTATACGATAAACTCACCAGAAGAAGGAGAAGTCAGGGTATTCATTAGATTTAACGGTTTCGCGTAAAATTTTCCTGCAAGTATCAAGTGGTTGAGATTGTGAGCTTGCATGCTTGTCAGTCTGGGGAGATGGAATCAGGCTGGAGACACTCGCAGACACACATTCATGCCGGACAAATGGCTTTTACAGAAGTGCCGTGCTAAATTTTCTTGTTAACAGGCCCAAGCATGTTTTATTTTCCCCCCTATCCTCATTCATTTCCCCCCTCCTCCGTATCTCTCTTTCTCCATATCGCCATGTCATTTGAGTCCTGCGCGTATGTTTTATGTATTGGTACTTGAACATTGCTCCGCTCAAGTTCAGACCGTCTGAGAGGTACTAAACCATTTGACTCTCAGTTGACAATTGCGACAAGACTCTAAAGCGAGAGGTGAGAGGAGGGCCGGGAAAAGCGAAAGAGAAATGCCGAGGCGCTTGCAGACGGAATACAGAAAAGAGAGAGAAACGGTTGCAGAGATGGAGGGAGAGAGAGGGAGAAGGATGCAAGAGCGGAGAAAGAGTGATTGACGGGAAGAAGGAGTGACGAAAAGGGAGAGGTCGCATGTGAACCGGTACAGCAGAATAGAGGGAGGGAGGGAAAAAAAAAGAGAGAAAGATGTGGGATTAGAGGGAGGAGGAGAGTGCCAGAGGGTACAGAAAATGAATTTTTATTATTCAGACAGAGCTGAGCAGAAATAAGAAACAGAGAGGGAAAAAAATAGATAGGTTACATGCCCTGGCAACTGTAATAAAATCACCAATATTGACTCACTACCACCGTATTTAAAGTACTCGCTCTTGTGTTATATTCTAACCAGTCCATTTAAAAGCTTGATTTTAACACCTACTTTGTCAGACAGCTGTTATGTCAGCCATCACTGAGCCGTAGGTGCATGTGAAATGAAAATGGAAACACCTGCAGTACTGAAAAGTGTTCACAGCATGAGAGGAACTTATAGAACTGCAGCCAACCTGTAAAGGTTATTACTGCGGGCAGTTAAGACCTCTCGCTCAACGGTCTCCTAATGAAAATCCTGCGGTCACTTAGCAACTCTCTGAAAAGAAAGAAGAAGCAAGAAGACAAAGTGAAACATGTGGCAGCTGCAGAAGCGAGTTGTCATTTTATTGTCAAGCGGCGGTTGTGTAGCAGTCAGAGCTCAGGCTGCTGACCGCTAATACTCGGAGCATCTTATTGGATATCTGACTTCCTACACTGGACCTGCCGAGATGATATCCAAGCACTTATGAGAAGAGAAGTAATTTATCCCTCTAAATTGGCGGATACGTAGCATCATTTACCAAAGAAAGTCCATTAAAAAGGTGACAGTGACAACATAGATGGATGCATTCATAATGTTGACTTCCAGCATCCACTTCTCCAGATGAGGTCCTCGACAGCCATGTTTAGACCATTTATTATCAGCTCACCCTGCCATTAGCTGACAGACAAAATGGCAATTAAGGAGCCTGAGGTGTCAACAGAAGTACAACCATATCCCCGTCCATGAAGGATTGTCGTGCTTTGCCGTACAGCGTGGCCATTTAGAGCAGCTATGAATAGTTTTACCTTTGGATGTTGTTAGCTGGCAAGTCATAGGGACTCGTTTCTTGTTTTTTTTAAACTGATGACTGTTTTGGGACTATTGGCTATGGTGAGAGCTGGTCTGTCAGCTATTTTCTAAGGCCTTGTACACACTAATATGGATTTTTTTCTCGTTTCATTTAAAAAAAAAACAAAAAAAAACGAATGAATTCTGTCGACTCAACCATCATAAAAACACAACAAAACATCAAAAACACAAAAAAAGGCCACAAACGTTCTAAGAAGCTAATCCTAGTCTGCATCAATGATACAATAAAAAACAGATGAGATGTCATTTCATCATATCTGCAGATTTTAAACCACAGATGCTGTTGACCAAATAACACTGGCGACGAAGATGGAGAAAGTTTTGTCGCGCTAACCAAGCGTTAAACCACTGTATACATATATCTGATGTTATTGTCCCTTTTTGAGACACCTGCTCATTCTGCAAATGTGTGAAATGAGATGTGACACCGTTGTTGTTTCCTGCAGTAGTTTTTGTGTACGTCCACATTGATAAACACAAACCAGATTTTCTAAAAAAGCTTCACTTTTCACAATCCATGGCCAAAAACGCTGTTTGCTTGTCAATGACAGGCCTGAATGTAGAGGAAAATTTTGCAAAACATGCATATTAATGTGTGTAGGCCTAATTTATAATGAAAATAAATTGATTCACACCAAAAAAAAAAGCATTTAGTGATGTCCTTTGTCCCGTAATTTGAAAATAGGTAATGTCAAAGAAGAATTAGTTTTGGCCTTTTTAATGTTGTATCTCATTAATATTATTGTTTGTTTATTAACTGGCTCCTGGCTTCCTGGCATTTTGAACACTTTAAAACCCAATTTCAGCCCTTCTTTAATCTTCTCCAATTAATTTTAGAATTCACCAAATTCTGCTGTTTGATATTGATATTCTGCGTGAGCGGGGTCACAATGTCTGGCTAGTTGCCTGAACAATTAAGGAGCCCGTTGTTTGACAGATTGATTTCCGTGTGTGTGTGTGTGTGTGTGTGTGTGTTGCGTTGTCTTGCAGTTTGAACAGTTCCACTTTTCCACAATCTGATTTCCCACAGGGCTGCAGTCAAAAGAACCTTAATGAAACTGTAATGAGCTTGCTTTAATATTATTATAGCGATATTTAACATATTTTGGCTAACTATAGTCGTGCCTGAGGCTGTGCTGTGAAATAAATAAAACTGAACTTTGCTACAAAGCAGACCACATTGCGTGCATCTTTCTAGCTATCAGCATGTACCCAGGCACGGCCTCCCACACGTTGTAAAGTATGTGATACAGTAGATCAAACATGACTGTCATGTACAAGAAAAAAAAAAAAAGCCTTTGTGAGGCGTCGTTGCCTGAGCCCCACAGAACTAAAGCGATGCTTGGCACGGAGCATATTGTGGTTTGCTTTTGGACAAAGACACACCGAGAAAAGAAAGAGATTATCAGAAGTGACAGAACCAGAATTGCGGTGGAGAAAGAGAGAAATGAAAAGGAGCGGCATGAGGAGGGACGGAAAGAATAATGACAAGAGGGCGGAAGATGATGCATCATAAGGAAACGGGAGCTGAAAGAGACGGGATAAAAAGTGAAGGGGAAAAAAAAATCGTAATGAGTGAGACAAACGAATGACAGTGGCTTTGAGAGAAAGACCCACAAAGAGGAGGGTATCATTGCCAACATCTATCACTATCCTCATTATTCTGTCTATCCTTTCACGCTGCAGAAACTCCGAACGCCGCTCTGAAAGGCTACGACGTCCTATAGCCGGCATTCAGCCTCAGCGCTGTTTGCTTTAAGGTGGAGACCACGGAGCTGGTTGTAGGGTTAATGTTAAAATTATGAGCAGTTAGAGCGGGCCTCCTCAATGAAAGTCAATGCACTGTCCCAATAAGTATAGCAGTGTGTGTGTGTCTGTGTGTGTTTTCTGTTGTTATCAGTATCAGCCCAGCTTGCTGTAGTCAGGACAGCAGTGATTAGAGAGCAGGAGAGGGAGAGGGGGGGGAGGCTTCATAATGACCTGTGTGGGCTATTATCTGTACTCCAACACATCTCGTGTACATTTGTGCATCCGTATGGTCGTACTGTACGTGTGCACAAAGTTCAGCGTGTCGCCTTTCATGTGTTTTTGTGTGCTCCTCATCCATACCAAGCAGCCGATGTGGAGGAGTGGGAGCAAGACAGGACAGTAAATAAGCAGAAGTAGCTCCTGGGATGTTGGTTGGAAGCAGCAGCCAGAGGGGGGAAAAAAAAAAAAGGGAAAGGACGGGGGAGGGCGGCGATAAAAGGCGGGAGGAGAAATGTAGATGGCCGTGAAGGGAGTGTAAGTGGGAAATTTTAAAGAGGAAGCGGTGGAGAAAAAGGGAAAGCAAGCAGAGGAGTGGGAGGAAAAATATTACAGCAAGAGGAGTCAAATCATTTCATGTTTAGCTATTAAGATGCAAAAAAAACAAATACAAATT
Organism: Stegastes partitus; assembly: GCF_000690725.1. NCBI lineage: Eukaryota > Metazoa > Chordata > Actinopteri > Pomacentridae > Stegastes > Stegastes partitus. The sequence goes on along the minus strand of NW_007578533.1, from coordinate 56,891 downwards.
CAGTGTGTGTGCCTGAATAACTCCAATATTATAATTTGCCATTAGCATAGAGTAGTTTTACAGTGTTTGAGCAGAATCATAGGTGAGACATTTAAGACATTTTATGCCAGAAAACGATTCTTTTCAGGCAAAAAAAACTTCTACCCATGTAGCTACAGCACACAGAGATGAGTTTTTAGGGGTTAAATCAGTGACTGCACAGACTTTAACCCCAACAGTTTGGGCAATTTTTACTCCTGTCACATGTTTACTTACTTCTCATGGCAATATAAAGTCCTGCGTTGTTATAGAAACAGCACAACTATGGCGAGAAGTCAGAAGAACTCACTGATCTCGTTTGTTCTTTATGACACAGTGGTGACGCCATGAATCAGAAAGTTAAATTACTTTGATTATATGTTTGATTATATAGGTTTCTTTTTTTTAATAACAGGATAAAAGCTGGAATCAAGTCCCTTAATTATTTTTTTATGTGAATGTTGGCTGCAGCTGAGTCATTAATGACTTCTCAGTTACTGGCTCTGATAAATGGCATAATTTTAGCAAATTTAAAAAAAAAAAAGTAATAATAATCCTGTCATACCTGCTGGTGGGTTTTAGGGTTCTGAGAAAAAAAGTACAAAGTTGTAAAATGTGAATAGTCATTTCTGGATATTAGTGTCTGTAATTCCATTCAACACAGTATGAAGAACATACTTTGCATGTGGCACAGGTGAAAGTCCGCCCTGCTGCTCGGCTTTATACTGATTACGGAAGAAAATGCAAGAAAAAAACCAAAAAAATACAACTCCCCATTTTTTTTTCCAGTGTGGCCAGGGGCTATTGTTAAACTTTCCCTCTTTCCCTTTCTTCCAGTTCACTTTTTACGTGCTGTACACTGTGTAATAAGGGGAAGAAAATACCCCAAATACATCTGAAAGGACATTTCGGCCATCGCTAAATTAACAGCAGTCTGGGACTGTATTGTCGGCAAAATAGGCTTTTTTCGCAGAGGACATTTTGACATCTCACAGTGGGAAGAGAGGTGTGAATAATGAAATGAATGATGGCTGAATTTAATTTGGACGCTTCAGTTTCAGGGTTTTGCTATCGCGCACGACGGCTCACTGTCACGCCGTCATAGCTGGATGTAGCAGAACAGAGCCGTCGTGACTTTCATTAATGACACCAGGGCTTCTTTTTTTTTTCAGGTCAGTATGCCTGCTGCGTGAAAGTTCTACATATTACACAGCTGAAGCAGAAGAAGAAGAAGAAGAAGAACAGCTTCGTCTTCTTCATTTAAATCAATATGCAGCCAATGAGCTTCATGTATATTTGCTTAGTGGAGTGTTTGTGGGGAGCAGGTGGTTAGAGAAGCAATTGACTGGACTGGAAGTTCAAATCTACACAAACACACTCACACACAGTCCCCCCACCCCTCGCTCTCCAACGGTCCCATTTATCACGTTGCGATGACTTGATAGCTTAGCCAGTTGGTAGCCCATGTTATAATGTTTAGCCAGCTGTGACGGTTGGCCTAATGACTGGACTGGGTTTATTTAATGGAGTGAAACCTGCTGGAAATTTGAGACTTGCCAGATTCGAAGAAAATCTGTCAGGGTTGTAAGCAGCACAAAACTGCCCACCACGTGCAATCAGAGGCAGGTGGACGGAAAAAAAAAACAAAAAAACACAAGACCATGCACAAGCTCTCTTTGAAAGCCGTTGATGGTTTAATTGCGCTGCTGGGCTCTGGCCTCTAATAAGACAACCTGCTCCAAATGTACCGTATGAGAGCACATTTCACCCAAACAGACACACTTTTTCTTTGTTCCACGTCATTAACATAAGTCTTTTACTGCTGCAGGTGGATTATTCAGCTACTAATTTGTTGATTAATCCTTTTTTTTTTTCTTTTCTGTGGACTCTAAATGTCACACCGGCTCCGACGTAATCTCTACTGGAGTTATACGTTATTTAACACTGAAAACAGACTTTTTGAGTTAATGTGGTTTAATTCCTCACCTGTAATGGCATTTATGCAGCAACAATATGAAATAATAATGTGAAAACAGCCTGACAATGTAAAAGGACTCATTCCTCAGCTTTGCAAACCTTAAAATGTCTCAGAAAAAGTCTCTCATGTCCCAGAATCTGTTCATTTTGCCTTTATAGCCTCTGTCTCTAGTCCTGTTCTTATGGCCCTTTTTAGTATCTTTATCTTTAAGTGCAGCTTAAACAAATTCCTTGTGATTCGATTTCATTGTTTTTTGGACATTTGACAAGTTACATGTTAATCAGTTGTATCGATAATTGCAGCCGTAGCGTTCACCAGCTGTTCTCTAAAAGTTAAAATATATATTTTTAAGTTATTTTGAACCTTTTAGCTACACTTAAGTGAACTCCTCTCCACCTGAGCAGAGAGCGCCTTGACTATTTTAGCCATTTTCGATCAGCAGCTTAATATTTACATGTTGTTGGACAACACTGACCATCTGAATTACATGATCCAACAGAACATGCTGTTACAGATGAACTCATTGCCAAGCATGTTGCTCAGCAGAAAGCTCTCACTTCATCTCCAGACACAGTTTTCAAGAACAACTTGCTACCTGATTGCTATGCCCTCTAGTTTTTATAAAAATGTGAACACAGCTTGCACATAGTTTATCTCTGCGGGTGAAACATAAAGCTGTCAGCATGAAGGAAGGAAAAAATATCTTGGACATGTTTAACAGATTTAACTCACCGCTGCACTTAACTTGCCAAGTTGCAGCTGCCCTTTGAGAGGAAGCGGGCCCACAGTCGACATATACATATTTAATTTTCTTATCACTTGATATTGATTGACTGATCCATTCCCAGGTTTCTGCCAGTGAGCGAGGAGGCTGCCGTGGGAACCCCGGTGGGAGTCATCATGGCAGCCGCTGTCAATCAAACCATCGTGTACTCCATCATCGAAGGCAACGAGGGAGGTGAGTCCGCTCCGAGCTGTTTATACAACGCGCAGTGTTCACTCGCGGACCGGCTTTCTGACACTTACTGAAGCTTCTTATATCTAAAACGTTCAAAGCACCTCCGGGTCAGACCCTCGCTGTCAGCAGCTCAGGGCGCGCTACTTCCATTTCACTGTGTAAAAGTCTCCTCTGTGAAGCAGCCCACTCACTGGCCATTTGCTTTAAACAAGACATTCGAAAACCCTCCCTCGCCGTCTTGTGCTATAACTCCGTCTCTTCTTCTCTCCAGGCATGTTTGCATTAAATGAAACGACAGGGGTGATCTCCACAGCCAAGCCCCTGGACTACGAGGCCAATTCCAGCTACGTTCTGAAGGTGGAAGCGGACTCCATGAGGGTGGTGTCCTCCAATCTGCGAGCTCCCTCAAAGAGTAAGTGCACCAATGCGTAATAAAGACTACAGGACTTGCTTTTAACATCAGATTGCACTGCAGACTTCAGAGATTTTCCTCTAATTATACACACAGTGAAACACTGCATCACCCACTACATGATGTTGTTCAGGTAAACTCGCCACAGGCTTTGGCTTTCTTTCTGTTGCATGCTCGCTGCGTCTCTTTCTCACTGAGTCACTCACACTCTTTGTCTCTGTGGAGCTCGCTCTACTTTTACCTTGTACAACTTCTCCCCGGTTCCCCTTCTTGTCTATAGAGTTATATGTCTCAGAAGACATGTTATATCGGGCCTTGGCTGTTGTTGTTACCTTTTCAAGGAGCTTTTTCCTCTCTTTCAGCTGTCTGTCAAACCTGTACACTACGCCAGCTTGTTGTGTTCACTGCTGCAGCTGTTTTTTTTTTTTTCTTTTAAAATGCTTTTCTTCCCGCTACTCGATGTCGGCCTCATTGGCTATCGCAGGTCTCGGCTCAATTATATAACAGTCCGGAATTTAATTCTCAAACGTCAGACATGTTTGCAGTGATCAAAGTGACCAAATAAGCTGGCGAGCAGTTTGGAAGATTGAAGATCTTATCTGTAAAGCTGTAACTTTTTTCCAGTCTGTCCCCAACACTGCTACTTGCTGATCAGGTCAACTCAGTGCTAAACTGGCTGTGATCTAACTTTTCCAGTCTTTCATTTCCCTTTAAATTGCACGCAGGAAGAAACATAGACTAAAACAAGTTTTCACGGTTTTGATTGAAATCATAACTGAAGTGAAAATGGCTCTAATTAGTTTCAAACTCTTTCTCTGCTCTTTTTTTTCCTCCATTCTCCATCTTTCTGCCTTTTCCTGTCTCTGCCGGTCTTTCTCTCTCTCCTTTTCTGTTGCTCCTTTTCAAAGCATATCCGCGTTCTTCTTAATTGATGCTCAGCTCCCTGGGTTTCTATTCTCTTCCTTAATTATAGTGTTTACCACACGCTGTTCTCATTTCATTTAAACTATTTGAATTTAAGAATTCTGCTGGGAATTAAAGCAACAGATCATTGTAGTCATTAGCAAATCCCCTCCAATTCTTTTTCAGCGCGCGTTTTAATCAGCTAACAAATCAATAGGATTCTAACAATATGTTAATCCTGCGTTCTAACTAAGTGGAGGTTTTGGTTCGTAGCTGCGCGGTTAGGATGGTGTCACAAGGATTGCAGTTTTAGATAAGCAGGTTAATGTTTGCATCTGCTTGTTTTTCAGGGTTTTTCGTGATTATTTTTTTCTCTCTCTCTCTCTTTTTGGGGGTAAAACTTGAAGAGTTCACAATCCTGGGATTTGTTCTTTCTTTCTGACACAATTCACCCCTTTTGCAGAGTTCGGCTGACGCGTCGTGTGGCACTTTTACGTAGGTGTCATTCAGAATTCCCTGTTTGTGGCCAGATAAGACTGAATGTGAGTCATTCCGAGCTGCAGTCACTGAATACAAATGACAAAAGGCTCACTGGCAAAACATTTCCTCTTCTACTGAATAAGCAGCGCGGTGGAATGACAGTAAGGCCTGTCACGTATTTGGTCAGTAGGAATACACACCTCCATGCTTAATGCTTTAAATTAGCGATGAAAAACTTGTCTTTTTTCATTTTGGCCTGGGCATTATCTTCAAGACGTTCGCCTCGGAAAGGTCAGGATGTCAACATCGTTGTCAATAGTCATGGCCAGGGAGGTTTCTTGATGCATGCATTTCAAAAATTTATCAGATGGCTCAGATCAGGGTCACCTCTGCTCCTGGCCTGCCTCCCTGTAGACATCCAGACTGTGAACTTCAGCTTTGGAAATGAAGCCAACAGTCCTTCAGTCATTTTTAAAAACCCTTTAAAGCCCTGAACCCTTATTTTGTTTATAATTAATGGATCATTAAAGATCCCTTCTGTAAAAATCACGTTTTGTTTACCTTGTTAACATGTTCAAACATATGGATCTGTGGTTTTTCATACATAACAAACTAAAGGAACCAATCCTGTCAGGTTTTCTGTGTCTTTATTCTTCAGCATTTGTTTCTGTTTGAGCATGTATGAAGGAATTACATCAGTTATAACAACGTGCCATTGTGTGGCGTAAGGTCATTTTACAGTGTTTGAGCAGAGCTATGAGGTGAGAGAGAAGCAAGGACTATGTAGATGGTAGATCAAGAGAATGCAACTGTGTAGAGTTAAATCTAAACCATTTTAAGGTACAAATTGATTATTTTCATGGTAAAAATTGCTTCTTAATAAGTAACTTTGACACAGAGATGAGTTTTTAGAGTATAGAGGGACTTTTTGTCTGGGGCCTCCTCAATCTGTTCAGTTTCATTCATATAACTCCTAATCTTTACATTAGTCAACTCATTTGTATTATATAAAGTAAGGTCAAGAGCTTACACTATTACAAAGAGAGCTGGGGATACTACATCTACGCTCCAGTGACTTTAGGAACAGGACTGTAGCCACAGTCGTGGGGCGGTTTGCATCACCAAAGCTGCTGATTAAATCTGATCAAACCGCACACAGAGTCCTCATGAAACCGATAAGGACAGCCGAGGGGTTAAATTGTTTTTATTTGATTTTACTTTCCAAACTTTTAACTGTAGCCTGTTTAGTCACGGCTGTTTAACGTTGTCGAGAAATTTAATTTGAAATTAGTTTTCAGGCACTCTGACTTCTCAAAACGCTGCTCATCGCCTCATGAAAACAGATTGTAGTCACTTTAATTGTGGGTTTTTCACTAAAGGAGACTGTTCATCACTGCTCGACCGGTTTTAGGCGTGCCGGCCTGCATGACCTCCAGAACAGGGAAAACAACAGCACCGGTTCGGACCTGCAATAGACATGTCAGTGTCATCACCTACAGGCAAAGGTTGTAATCGCTGCTGCAGTTACACTTCATTCAGCTGTTGCAGGAGTCTGGCTGGCATGTGGCTTCTCGTCGATATGTGGCACAGACTGGACTACTGCAGGGACAGAACTGCAGGCCTTCGTCCGCTGGAGCTCTGCATCAGTGACTGTGTTCGTGTAAATTTTCAATGTGGCTTTTTTTATCCCCATAGTTTGTTCTTTTGGTATAAAACACGCAACTGTGTTCCTCTAAAGAATCCCACACAGCTCATCAAACAGCTCCATGCAGCCTGTGTAACCAGTGAATACCGCATGTGCTTTACAAAAGTGCTCTTTTTGTCATGCCAAAAGCAGCAGTGTATCATGTGCAATGTGTGTGTGTGTGTGTGTGTGTGTTCCAGCTAACACAGCTAAGGTGGTGATTGATGTTCAGGATGAGAACGACCACCCACCAGTGTTCACCAGATCTCTTTACATTGGAGGAGTCGCGGAGGATGCCAAAACCTTCACCTCCGTCTTGCAAGTGCAGGTACAAATACAGACACACACACACACAGGAACGTAGCTATATACAGAACACAGCTGCCATGTCTTTCTCTGCTTCTGTCCGACAAGAGAAATTCAACAGTTTATTCTGCTTTTTAGGCTTGTGATATTGTATGTATTGTAGTTTAGAGCCCTGCATTTATTTGTCTCCTTTTGTGTTGCCAGTTCTTGTTTAAAAATGTCAAAATATTGGTGACAAAAAAAACAAAACAAAGCCCAGCTTCAAGAAAAATGTACTTCAGCTCATGAAGGTGCTTGTGGGGATACTTTTATTTGTGTTGTTTATATTAAAGACAGAATCTATTCAATTCAGAAAATAACAAGACTAACTGGTAAGATTATTCTGTTTCTGTTTTTTTTTTGTTGTTGTTTGTTTCTTCTCTTTCTCTGCTGATTGAGAAATCTCTTTGTTCCCTTTTCTCTTTACCTAACCGGGAAGAATTTCATATCACTGTAAACAACTTGAGCGACTCTCGTATTATTAAAATGTCTTTCAGGGACCCAAAATGGGTCACAGAGTCTATCTCTTTCAGCCGCTATCTTAGAAATAGCAATATGTTTTAATGAGCCCGGATGCCACAAGAGACTCAGGCTGGGTCTCTGGCAGAAAAAGTATGTGCTTTAATATTTTATTACAGTTTTTAAGATCATTCTTATATATTCCTGCTTCATTAGATCATACACAGTGAGAGTGACGGGAAAGATGAGAGCGTAAGGGACAGCCAGCCAGCAAGCAACAGATTTCAAATCAGAGTTTCACAAGCGCAGAAAATGTGTTTTTCTCACTCACGATCCTCGTATCTGAGATTGTTATTCCTCGGCTGCAAGCACCTGAGGTGGTGTGTTTGAATATGGATCTTGTGTATGTTAAAATATATATTCCGTTGGAGTCGGTTTACAGTAACTCGATCGACGTCTGGCCTGTTTAAGTACTCAGACCGACTGGAAGAACTAATACCCCGCTCGTAGACTCCGTCGCCCCAGGGAGAGGCAATAGATCTGGAGGTTGAAGGAAGAGAGAGGATTGATGGTTAGATAAAGATAACTGGCATCCTGCTGGGAGACAAACTGACTGGACAGAAGAAGGCAGGGAAGACATGCATGATTCATGGGTGGATGAATAGATGGAGCAGGGGGGTTGACTGGAAAGATGGACAGGGATGCTGGCAGCACACTTGCTAACATCAATACGAAAGAGTGAGCGAGACAAAAGATGGAAGGAAAGTTTGACAAATGAGCATTTTCAATCTCAGTGGTTGCGCTGAAGTCAAACTAATTCCATCACGTCTGTCTGAAGCATGCACATTCTTAATTAGTTTCATGTGTGTGTACGTGGCTGTATGTTTTTCTTAGCTATGTATTTCTTCATGCTGTCATGCCTTTAAAGTGTACGTGTTCAAGTGCATGTACAGGAGTTTATGTGTCTCTTTGTCTTTCAGAGGATGCCAGAACATATTGATTAGACTGCAGATGATTGCAAAGATTCTTTTTGAAATTCGTTGATGCCACATTTGGTCTTTACAAGATGTTTCTGTGGCTTTTTATCCACCAAAACCAAAGCAGCCGTCGAAGTCTGAAACGTAACCTTGTGTTTTTCTCTGTCAGTTCACTCTGTTTTTTCATACTTTGTTTTAACGCTGCCTGCAGTTCAACTTAGTTTAAATGAAAAGTCCCAGAATTTCTGTCACATGACTGTTAGTCGTGGCTGATTCACAAATGACTTCTCACAGAATTTATTGTTTTCTGGCAAATCTGGTTGACAGAAACATCCATCCATCCATCCATTATCTATACACCGCTTCATCCTCACTAGGGTCTTGGGGGGCTGGAGTCTATCCCAGTGGACTTAGGGTGAAGGCAGGGGACACCCTGGACAGGTCACCAGTCTATCACAGGGCTACACTTAGAGACAGACAACCAAGCACACTCACATTCACACCTACAGACAATTTAAAGTCACCAATTAACCTCAACACGACCTTGTGGGAGGAAGCCGGAGAACCTGGAGAGAACCCACGCTGCACAGGGAGAACATGCAAACTCCACGCAGAAAGCCCCCACCAGGACGTGAACCGGCGACCTTCTTGCTGCGAGGCAACAGTGCTAACCACTGAGCCACCTTGCAGCCCTTGACAGAAACAATTTATTTTTATTGCAAATTTGATTTTGATAGAATCGTATGAGCTGATTCATTTTTCCAGCTGAACAGCACATCACAGGTGATTAGTTCCGAATCTGTCAGAAAGTTAAAAATCTGACTTTTCTTTGTGTTTTTACAGTTTCTGACTCTGAATTCCAGTGATTTAAAAACCATTTGGAAAAAAAAAAAGACAGCATGCTTTTCACACCTGTTGATGGGTTTTTGGGGATTCAGAGGGTTGGATTGTGTTTTGACCAAAAATTGCTTTGAAGCAAATGGCTGTACTGGTGCAGTTGTGTTGTTGGAGGTACTGGTAAAAAGACAACTCACTATGCAGAAAGTCCAGGTTTCATAGTACATCAATGATTTTCCACACTTCACATCACAAAACACCACACGGGGAATGTACTTACCGCAGCGATAATCATTTTATTTTCCCTCATTATGATTCCAAGGTAAACAGTAGAGCTACTCCACTCTGTCTGGAATGGGGACTGCTAGATTGCTGGATGACTCCGGCACGATGTTTTTGTTGGTCTGAGTGCGGCCTTACTTACCAAGCAATGCAGTCATCTTGTGAAAATGCTTTTGAATAACACTCAGGTGTGCTGGTGAGTGCTTGCTTTTATTTTGGCTTCCCCATTGATTTCCTGATAGAATGGGCTGAATAGGAAGAGATTTCAAGGCACTGCAAAAATGTTTGCAGCCAACTTGACTGAAGTGCTCTGCCAGTGTATTCATTTGTGTAGATATCTTGTAGGTTCCAGGAAGTGAATTACATGCACGGTGCAAAGACGCTTCAGAATTACACTGCAAAACAAACAGACATTTAGTGATCTTTTGTCTTCTCAGATGTTCTTGGAGCTTTTTTTTACCACTATTTACAATTAGTTTGTTCACTGTCAGTTTCCTTTATGCGCTGCATTGTGGCATAATAATGAGCATTAACAGCACACTCAGCATATTAAAGAAAAGTATGTGTAGCATAATTATGCCTGTGATTGAAAACTGCACAACTAGGTGTAATTTGAAGATTATCTATGAATGAGAAGTTGTGAATTTGGATTCCTTTGACCTTTAGTTCCCAAACAATGAAAAACACAGGATCACACAATTATTAAATGCTGCTAAACAATGATAAAACAACACAACATTTAATAAAAGAATGCAGGTTTGGGATTGAAAATGTGCAACAAGTAGGCTAGCACACTGAATGATAGCTGTGATTGTTACTGGAAGCAGTTGGGAAGAGCAGGGACACATTTTAAGGACAATCATATTTTTAAATTCACCCATTTTGCAGAAGAAAGTGATCCTTGCATAGGCCTTGAGGTAGAGTCAGCGCGCAATGTCAGGAATCAGACAAAGAGAGACACAGCAGGGTGCAGATCTGTTGTCTGAGGTCAGTTTGGAAACTTAGGCAGGAAGGCATTTTTTGCCAACTTGCACAGGAAAAGTACAGTGAGGCAAAACCCATAGTGACAAAGAAAACATTTACACTATTCCTGTTCTGGCCCCATTTGGCTGTGCGCCTTCCTTACTCGTGGTTTCACACCCTGCCAGTCATTTTGGCTGATTGGTTTGGAGCTCCAGTCTTGTCCTCCAGCACGTTCCTCATGTTCGAATCAAGCTGCAGCAATCACTAAACCTGAACATAGGGGATGCTGCACTCATACTACCATACGATATGTCAGAAAAAGATTTAATATGTCCCAATACATGGTGTGTCTGATCTGGCATTCCAAAAATACCTGGATGTTCTAATGCATCTGGTTAGATTTTAGCCAGCATGCTTCTGCGACCCACAATCCTGCATAGTTACAGTACGTCGTATTCATCCAGCGAGGGGCTGCAAGGTGGCGCACCTAGCAAAAACTGCCTAGAAGAGGGTTAAAAACAAATAAAGGAACATAATTTATATTGATATATAATACATTATAAAACCAAACAAATTCTTATCTCTAGTTTTTCTTGATTACGGTAGAAACTGCTTTTTTGTTTTAAATTTCTGCTGCCAGACAGACAACAGCTGATTTCGCACTACAGACTGCAAAAGTTGAAGTTTAGGGTGCAATATTATGCCAAGTCGTCTTTCCCAGTTGTATGCATACTGCATGAAACCGTATGTACTGTGTGAGGGCAGCTGCTGTACACACTCACAGCAAAAAGACAAAGTCTACGATTTTGAATGCAACCAAAATGACACCTAACCTGTCGACCTAAGCAGCTGTGATTTGATTTCAACAGCTGCCTCACGTTGTCTTTGTGTAGCAGATCTGTAACACTTGATGGCAGTTTGGTGTTTCTGCTAGTGTGTGCTTACGTGTTGTGTTTGTGTGTTCTGTAATGACTTCATACTTGCTATTCTCTGTGTTTCCAGTAGCCTCTTAGAAGTGGTTACTTGTAGCTCTGAGCTTTGTGATTTGTTGTTTGGAGGCACTTGTCCGACTGCCTGGAACCTGGGCCAGGCTGGGCTAATTTCACACACCTGCACACAATCATCAGTTGTCCTTTGTTAGCTACACTGGGAGCAGAGGTGTTGCCGTCCTTGTATTTCAGCTTGTCAAGGGAGTTTGGTTGTTTTCTTTTGTAGTTCACTTTACAAGTTTAACACAGTTAGTCCTCTTTTGATTTTATTTGTTTCAGTGATTTAGCAACACCCGCAGACCCTGTATTTCAGTTTTACCTCCTGTGTGTGTTAGTGA